>NC_063236.1:1840920-1894487 GCF_020740725.1 Corvus hawaiiensis
CCAGAGCATCTCTGGCTACTCCAGGGGCACATCCCGAATCCCAGATCCCTCAAACTGGATCAAACTGGATGATCCCAGAGCCGCGTCCGATCCCACCCGGCTCCGACCCCACTCCACAGACCCTTCCCTCCCGGCACACGGAATTCCAGAACCCTGAAATCCCTAAATCCCGAATCCCAAATCCCCCGGACTGGATCAAACTGGGATGATCCCAGAGCCGCATCCCGATCCCACCCGGCTCCGACCCCCACTCCACGGACCCTTCCCTCCCGGCACACGGAATTCCAGAATCCCAAAATCCCGAATCCCCCGGACTGGATCAAACTGGGATGATCCCAGAGCCGCGTCCCGATCCCACCCGGCTCCGACCCCACTCCACGGACCCTTCCCTCCCGGCACACGGAATTCCAGGATCCCGAAATCCCCCTCTGGAGCTGATCCAGGGACACATCCCGAATCCCAAATCCCCCAAATTGGATCAGCACCGACCCCTGGAATGATCCCAGAGCCGCGTCCCGATCCCACCCGGCTCCGACCCCACTCCACGGACCCTTCCCTCCCGGCACACGGAATTCCAGAATCCCGAAATCCCAAATCCCCCGGACTGGATCAGCACCGACCTTCAGGAATATCCCGAAGCTTCATCCCGATCCCAGCTCGCTCCGATCTCTCCCAAACCCGGCAATTCCAACAAACCCCAAATCCCTCCTGGAGCCACTCCGGGAATCTCCGGCTCCTCCCAAATCCCTAAATCCCTCTGATCCCACCTCGGGGAGTGGCCAGAGCATTCCCGCTTTCCCTCCTCCCTCCTTCCAGCCCCGGGAATTCCATCCCTCCCTTCCTTCAATCCCCTGGCGGCCGCTTTTCCCCCAGCGCTGAGTTGTGCCGGGATTATCCCGGAATTCCAACGAGCCCGTACCTTGCTGGAGGTATCCCGGAGCTCCCTGGATGCCGATTCCCGGGAAGCAGCGCGGGATCCCGGGAGGGCGCAGGGCGGTGCTGGCGGGGCGCACGCAGCCGCTCACCTTCCAGGAAGAGCAGATTCCTGGAATCCAGGGAAAAGCCGCGCTCAGGAGGCAGCGGGAAGAGCGCCGGGAATGGGGGAGAGAGGGGAGGAGGAGGAGGAGGAGGAGGAGGAGGAGGAGGGAGGGAGGGAGGGAGGGAGGGAGGGAAAAGGGATGGGAATGTGGGAAAGGAGGAGGGAGGGAGAGAGGGATCCCAGAATTTCGTGGGATGGGGCTGAGGAATGGAGCATTCCCGAAAGTCGGGGAGTGGGAATTGGGGCCGGGAATGGGAAAGGGGAGGAGGAAAAGGGATGGGAATGTGGGAAAGGAGGAGGGAGGGAGAGAGGGATCCGAGACTTTGGTGGGATCCCAGATTTTTGTGGGATGGGGCTGAGCAAAAGCAGGAACTGGGAATTGCACCGGGAATGAGGCGGAGAGGGGGTGGGAATGGGAATGTGGGAAAGGAGGAGGGAGGGAGAGAGGGATCCCAGATTTTGGTGGGATCCCAGATTTTGGCGGGATGGGGCTGAGGAATGGAGCATTCCCGAAAGTCGGGGAGTGGAATTGCAGCGGGAATGGGGCCGGGAATGGGAACCGGGGGAGGGAGAGATCCAAGGGATGGAGCTGGGAGTTGCCATGGAATAGGATGGGACAGGAGGGAGCCGGGAGGGATCCGGGGGTGGATCCCGAGGCTCCGGATGGACCCGGGATAGATCCGGGATGGCTCCAGAGGCTCGGGATGGATCCGGGATGGATCCGGGATGGATCCGGGATGGCTCCAGAGGCTCGGGAGGGATCCGGGATGGATCCGGGATGGATCCGGGATGGCTCTAGAGGCTCGGGAAGGAGCTGGGACAGATCCGGGATAGATCCAGGATGGGATCCAGAGGCTCAGGATGGATCTGGGATGGATCCAGAGGCTCGGGAGGGATCCGGGATGGACCCGGGATGGATCCGGGATGGATCCCGAGGCTCGGGATGGATCTGGGATGGATCTGGGATGGCTCCGGGATGGATCCCGAGGCTCGGGATGGATCCGGGATGGCTCCGGGATAGATCCAGAGGCTCAGGATGGATCTGGGATGGATCCAGGATGGATCCCGAGGCTCGGGATGGATCCGGGATGGCTCCAGGATGGATCCCGAGGCTCGGGATGGATCCGGGATGGCTCCAGGATGGATCCGGGATGGATCCGGGATGGCTCCGGGATGGATCCCGAGGCTCGGGATGGATCCAGGATGGATCTGGGATGGCTCCGGGATGGATCCCGAGGCTCGGGATGGATCCGGGATGGCTCCAGGATGGATCTGGGATGGATCTGGGATGGCTCCGGGATGGATCCCGAGGCTCGGGATGGATCCGGGATGGCTCCAGGATGGATCTGGGATGGATCCGAGATGGCTCCGGGATGGATCCGGGATGGCTCCGGGATGGATCCCGAGGCTCGGGATGGATCCGGGATGGCTCCGGGATGGCTCCCGAGGCTCGCCTTCCCGGCAGCAACGCCGGCAGCGTGAATCCAAACCCTTTTTTTTTTTTTTTTTTTTTTTGGGATGAGCATCCACGGCAGGATTCCAAACCCGGAAAATTCCCTTCCCAGCTCCCCCTCCCCCTCTCTCCCCCTTCCCGATCCCTGCGGGGCAATTCCAGCCCCGCCGGAGCAGCTCCGGACCTGCTCGGCTTTCCTGGGAACATTCCAAGCCCCCTGGAACAGCTTCTCCCTCCTGGAATTTTCCTGGAGCTCATTCCCCGGCCGCTGCCAAAGCTGGAATTGGAACCATTCCCCTCCCCTCCAGGAGCGGCTCCGGCCCTCGAGCTCCTGGAAATTCCAGCCCCAATCCAAGCGGGAATGTCCCCGGCCCCACCCCCCTCTAATTCCCATTCCCGGCTCCCACGCGAATTCCCCGCCCCCGGCAAAATTCCCGTGGGATTTTCCAGCTTTGAATCCGTGGGAAAAGCTGGGAAAAGTCTGAATTCCCACTCGGATTCGCTGGAAATCGGGGGGAAATGCCAGGAAAATCGATGCTATCCCCGGGATTTTGTGGTTGGATGCTCCAAATGCCGCCCTGGAATTCGCTCTGGAGCCGGGTTGGGGGCCCGGTGATGGATCCTGGTGGATATTCCATGGAAAAAATCCCTGGAATTCCACCTGGATTCAGGCAGGGATCGCGGAGATCGGGATGGATCCAGCCCCAAACTCCCACCGGGAATGGGTTTTCCTCCCAGATTCCCAAAAAAACCTTGGGAATATCAGCTGGGAACAACAGCTCCACCCAGGAGCCGGGAATTTTATTGGGAATTTGATGGAATTCTCCCTCCCCCGGTGCTTAAACAGCGACATTCCCAACATTCCTCCCCAATCCGACACGGAGAGGCCTCGGAAGGGGCTGAGATCCCAAATCCAGCCCCAAAAATCCTGGGAAAAGCTGGGAAAATTGGTGGGAAAAATCCGGGAAAATTGGGGAAAAATCAGGGAGAAATCCGGGAAAATTGGGAAAAACTGGGGAAATATCAGGGGAAAATCTGGAAAAATCAGGGAAAAATCTGCAGAAAATCTGGGAAAAAGCTGGGAAAAAATTTGGGAAAATCAGGGGAAAATCTGGGGAAAATCCGGTGGAAATATGGGGAAAATCCAGAAAAAAAAAAGGAAAAAATCAGGGAAAAATCTGGGAACAATCCAGGAAAAATCCAGGGGAAATTCAGGAAAATCGGGGAAAATCTGGAAAGATCTGGGGAAAATGTGGGAAAAATCTGGGAAAAATCTGGGAGAAATCTGTGGAAAAGCTGGGAAAAAAGCTGGGAAAGTCTGGGAAAAGTCCGGAAAAAAAAACTGGGAAAAGTCTGGAAAAATCCAGGAAAAATCGGGGGAAAGTCTGGGAAAAATCTGGGAAGAATCCAGAAATAAATCTGGGAAAATCAGGGAAAAGTCCGGGAAAAATCAGGGAAAAATCTGACGAAAATGTGGGAGAAATCTGGGGGAAAATCTGGAAAAATTGGGGAAAATTGGGGGAAAAATTGGGGAAAAATCGTGGGAAATCTGGGAAAGATCTGGGGAAAATGTGGGAAAAATCTGGGAAAAATCGGGAAAAATCTGGGGAAAATCAGGAAGAATCTGGGAAAAATCTGCAGAAAAGCTGGGAAAAGTCTGGGAAAATCTGGGAGAAATCTGCGGAAAAGCTGGGAAAAAAGCTGGGAAAAGTCTGGGAAAAGTCTGGGAAAAATCTGGGAAAAGAATCAGGGAAAAATCAGGGAAAAAAATCTGGGAGAAATGCGGGAAAAATCCAGGGAAAAATTGGGAAAAATCCAGGGAAAATCAGGAAAAATCTGGGGAAAATTGGGGGAAAATTGGGGAAAAATCAGAGAAATCTGGGAAAGATCTGGGGAAAATGTGGGAAAAATCCAGGAAAAATCGGAAAAATCCGGGGAAAATCGGGAAAAAACTGGGGAAAATGTGGGGAAAAATCCAGGAAAAATCCGGGGAAAATCGGGAAAAATCTGGGAGAAATCTGCGGACAAGCTGGGAAAAAAGCTGGGAAAAGTCTGGGAAAAATTTGGGGAAAATCTGGGGAAAATTTGGGGAAAATCTGGGGAAAATCAGGGAAAATCAGGGAAAAATCAGGGAAAAATTGGGCCAAAAATGTGGGAAAAATCGGGGAGCAATCCGGGAGCAGCGCGGGCGGCCTTACCGGTGATGTAGGAGCGGGCGTTGCAATCCTCGATGTCCATGGTGCCGCAATTCCCTGGAAAAGGGAGGAAAACTCCGTCAGGAGCCGCCTCCCGAGCCTGGAAAACTCCGGGATTTCGGGAGCCGCCAACGGCGGGGAAAGGTGGGGATCCAAAGGGAGCCGGAATTCCGGGAAAGGTGGGATCCAAAGGGAGCCAGAATTCCAGGAGATCCAAAGGGGAGCCGGAATTCCGGGAAAGGTGGGATCCAAAGGGAGTCGGAATTCCAAAGGTGGGATCCAAAGGGAGCCAGAATTCCAGGAGATCCAAAGGGAGCCGGAATTCCGGGAAAGGGAAAGGTCGGATCCAAAGGGAGCCGGAATTCCAAAGGTTGGGATCCAAAGGGAGCCCGGAATTCCGGAAAGGTTGGATCCAAAGGGAGTTGGAATTCCAAAGGTGGGATCCAAAGGGAGCCGGAATTCCGGGAAAGGTGGGATCCAAAGGGAGTCGGAATTCCAAAGGTGGGATCCAAAGGGAGCCAGAATTCCAGGAGATCCAAAGGGAGTCGGAATTCGGGAAAGGGAAAGGTTGGATCCAAAGGGAGCCGGAATTCCAAAGGTGGGATCCAAAGGGAGCCCGGAATTCCAGGAGATCCAAAGGGAGTCGGAATTCCGGGAAAGGGAAAGGTCGGATCCAAAGGGAGCCGGAATTCCAAAGGTTGGGATCCAAAGGGAGCCCAGAATTCCGGGAAAGGTGGGATCCAAAGGGAGTCGGAATTCCAAAGGTGGGATCCAAAGGGAGCCGGAATTCCAGGAGATCCAAAGGGAGTCGGAATTCCGGGAAAGGGAAAGGTCGGATCCAAAGGGAGCCGGAATTCCAAAGGTTGGGATCCAAAGGGAGCCCAGAATTCCGGGAAAGGTGGGATCCAAAGGGAGTCGGAATTCCAAAGGTGGGATCCAAAGGGAGCCAGAATTCCAGGAGATCCAAAGGGAGCCGGAATTCCAAAGGTTGGGATCCAAAGGGAGCCCAGAATTCCGGGAAAGGTCGGATCCAAAGGGAGTCGGAATTCCAAAGGTTGGGATCCAAAGGGGAGCCCAGAATTCCGGGAAAGGTCGGATCCAAAGGAGTCGGAATTCCAAAGGTTGGGATCCAAAGGGAGCCGGAATTCCGGGAAAGGTGGGATCCAAAGGGAGTCGGAATTCCAAAGGTGGGATCCAAAGGGAGCCAGAATTCCAGGAGATCCAAAGGGAGCCGGAATTCCGGGAAAGGGAAAGGTTGGATCCAAAGGGAGCCGGAATTCCAAAGGTGGGATCCAAAGGGAGCCAGAATTCCGGGAAAGGTGGGATCCAAAGGGAGTCGGAATTCCAAAGGTCGGATCCAAAGGGAGCCCGGAATTCCAAAGGTGGGATCCAAAGGGAGCCCGGAATTCCGGGAAAGGTCGGATCCAAAGGGAGTTGGAATTCCAAAGGTCGGATCCAAAGGGAGCCCGGAATTCCGGGAAAATCAAAGGGAAAGGTCGGATCCAAAGAGAGTTGGAATTCCGGGAAAGGTCGTATCCAAAGGGAGTTGGAATTCCAAAGGTGGGATCCAAAGGGAGCCCAGAATTCCAGGAAAATCAAAGGGAAAGGCCGGATCCAAAAGGAGTCAGAATTCCGGGAAAGGCCGGATCCAGAGGGAGCCGGAATTCCGGGAATTCCAAAGGTGGGATCCAAAGGGAGCCAGAATTCCAGGAGATCCAAAGGGAGCCGGAATTCCGGGAAAGGGAAAGGTCGGATCCAAAGGGAGCCGGAATTCCAAAGGTTGGGATCCAAAGGGAGCCCGGAATTCCGGAAAGGCCCGGATCCAAAGGGAGTTGGAATTCCAAAGGTTGGGATCCAAAGGGAGCCCGGAATTCCGGGAAAATCAAAGGGAAAGGGTCGGATCCAAAGGGAGCCAGAATTCCGGGAAAGGTCGGATCCAAAGGGAGTCGGAATTCCAAAGGTGGGATCCAAAGGGGAGCCCGGAATTCCGGGAAAGGGAAAGGTCGGATCCAAAGGGAGCCGGAATTCCAAAGGTGGGATCCAAAGGGAGCCAGAATTCCAGGAGATCCAAAGGGAGCCGGAATTCCGGGAAAGGGAAAGGTCGGATCCAAAGGGAGCCGGAATTCCAAAGGTTGGGATCCAAAGGGAGCCCAGAATTCCGGGAAAGGTCGGATCCAAAGGGAGCCGGAATTCAAAGGTGGGATCCAAAGGGAGCCCGGAATTCCGGGGAAAGGGAAAGGTCGGATCCAAAGGGAGCCGGAATTCAAAGGTTGGGATCCAAAGGGAGCCGGAATTCCGGGAAAGGTGGGATCCAAAGGGAGTCGGGAATTCCAAAGGTGGGATCCAAAGGGAGCCGGAATTCCAGGAGATCCAAAGGGAGTCGGAATTCCGGGAAAGGGAAAGGTCGGATCCAAAGGGAGCCAGAATTCCAAAGGTTGGGATCCAAAGGGAGCCCGGAATTCCAGGAAAATCAAAGGGAAAGGCCGGATCCAAAGGGAGCCGGAATTCCGGGAAAGGGAAAGGTCGGATCCAGAGGGAGCCGGAATTCCGGGAATTCCAAAGGTTGGGATCCAAAGGGAGCCCAGAATTCCAGGAAAATCAAAGGGAAAGGCCGGATCCAAAGGGGACGTGAATTAACTGTTAAATAGGCATTAATTACTCATTAATTAGCTGACTATTAGTTATTAATTGGATATTAATTAGTTATGAAGTGGGTCTTAAATGGAGATGAATTCGTTATTGAGTGGCTGTTAATTGGTTATTAATTTGCTATGAATTGGTTCTTAATTAGTTATTAATTGGCTGCTAATTAGGTATTCGTTGGTTATTAATTAGTTATTAATTGGCTGTTAATTAGTTATTTGTTGGTTATGAATTAGTCATCTTTTGTTATTGATTGTTATTAATTAGTTATACCAATATTAATCGGTTCTTAACTCATTATCAATTTGTAATTGGATGCTAATTAGCCATCAATTAGTTAGTAATTGGATACCAATGAGTAATTATTCGCTATTAATTAGCTACTAATGCGCTATTCATTTGCTGTTAATCGGTTATAATTTCGTTATTAATTGGATATTAATTAGTTATTAATTAGTTATTGAGTGGTTATTAGTTACTGATTGGGTTTTAATTAGTTATCAATTTGTTAACAAGTGGATGTTAATTGGTTATTAATTAGTTATTAATTGGATAGCAAATAGAGATTAATAACTCATTATTGAGTTATTAATTGGATATTAATTAGTTATTATTTGGATATCAAACAGTTATTAATGAGCTCTTAATTATTTATTAATCGGATATTAACCCGTGATTAATTGGCTACGATGCCATTATTAATTGCTATTACTTCATTAGTGGCTATTAATTAGCTCTTACTCGGTTGTTATCGGTTATTAATTAGCCATTAATGAGCTATTAATTAGCGCTGAACAAGGACACGGAGCCGCTCCCAGCCCGGGCACCGCGGGGGGGGGGGAGGGGAGGGGGGGGGAACTTCCCGGGAGATCCAGGGCCGGGAACAAACCGGGATTGGGAAAATCCGGGATCGGGATAATCCGGGATCGGGATAATCCGGGATCGGGAAAATCCGGGATCGGGATAATCCGGGATTGGGAAA
Organism: Corvus hawaiiensis; assembly: GCF_020740725.1. Taxonomy (NCBI): domain Eukaryota; kingdom Metazoa; phylum Chordata; class Aves; order Passeriformes; family Corvidae; genus Corvus; species Corvus hawaiiensis. Next base: position 1,849,233 of record NC_063236.1, read on the forward strand.
ATCCGGGATCGGGAAAATCCGGGATCGGGATAATCCGGGATCACGGATAATCCGGAATCGGGAAAATCCGGGATCGGGATAATCCGGGATCACGGATAATCTGGGATCGGGAAAATCCGGGATCGGGATAATTCGGGATGGGGATAATTCGGGATTGGGAAAATCCGGGATAGGAAAATCCGGGATTGGGATAATTCGGGATTGGGATAATTCGGGAACACGGATAATCCGGGATTGGGAAAATCCGGGATTGGGAACAGCCTGGGATCGGGATAATCCGGGATTGGGATAATCCGGGGTTAGGAACAGTCCGGGATCGGGAACAGTCCCGGATTTGGGATAATCTGGGATCGGGAACAGTCCGGGATCAGGAAAATCCGGGATCGGGATAATTCGGGATGGGGATAATTCGGGATTGGGAAAATCCGGGATTGGGAAAATCCGGGATTGGGATAATTCGGGATTGGGATAATTCGGGAACACGGATAATCCGGGATTGGGAAAATCCGGGATTGGGAACAGCTGGGATCGGGATAATCCGGGATTGGGATAATCCGGGGTTAGGAACAGTCCGGGATCGGGAACAGTCCCGGATTTGGGATAATCTGGGATCGGGAACAGTCCGGGATCAGGATAATCCGGGATTGGGAAAATCCGGGATTAGGAACAGACTGGAATTGGGAACAGTCCGGGATTGGGAACAGTCCGGGATCGGGATAATCCGGGATTGGGATAATCCGGGATCACGGATAATCCGGGATCAGGAAAATCCGGGATCGGGATAATTCGGGATGGGGATAATTCGGGATTGGGAAAATCCGGGATTGGGAACAGTCCGGGATCGGGATTAATCCGGGATAGGGAAAATCCGGGATTGGGATAATTCAGGATCACGGATAATCCGGGATCAGGAAAATCCGGGATTGGGAACAGCCTGGGATCGGGATAATCCGGGATTGGGAACAGTCTGGGATCGGGAACAGTCCCGGATTTGGGATAATCTGGGATCGGGAACAGTCCGGGATCGGGATAATCCGGGGTTGGGGATAATCCGGGATTGGGAACAGTCCGGGATTTGGGATAATCTGGGATCAGGGATAATCCGGGATTGGGATAATCCAGGATCGGGGATAATCTGGAATTGGGAACAGTCTGGGATCGGGAACAGTCCGGGATTGGGATAATCCGGGATCGGGGATAATCTGGAATTGGGATCAGTCTGGGAATCGGGAACAGTCGGGATTGGGATAATCCGGGATCGGGATAATTCAGGATTGGGAAAATCCGGGATTGGGAACAGTCTGGGATCGAGAACAGTCCGGGATTTGGGATAATCCGGGATCGGGAACAGTCCGGGATCGGGATAATCCGGGATTGGGACCAGTCTGGGATTTGGGATAATCCGGGGTTGGGGATAATCTGGGATCAGGGATAATCCGGTATTGGGATAATCCGGGATTTGGGATAATCCGGGACTGGGAACAGTCCGGATCGGTGTAATCCGGGATTGGGAAAATCCGGGATTGGGAACAGCCTGGGATTGGATAATCTGGGATCGGGAACAGTCCGGGATTGGGATAATCCGGGATCAGGATAATCCGGGATTGGGACCAGTCTGGGATTGGGATAATCCGGGCTCGGGACCAGTCTGGGATTGGGATAATCCGGGGTTGGGGATAATCTGGGATTGGGGATAATCCGGGATTGGGATAATCCAGGATTGGGGATAATCTGGGATTGGGAACAGTCCCAGGATTGGGAACAGTCCTGGGATCGGGGATAATCCGGGATCAGGGACAATCCCAGGATCGGAACAGTCCCAGGATTGGGAACAGTCCTGGGATCGGGGATAATCCGGGATCAGGGACAATCCCAGGATCGAGGACATTGCAGAGCTGGGGACAATCCCGGAATTCAGGACGATCCCGGATCAGGGACAATCCAGGGATTCAGCAATTCCAGTTTTTCCTGCCATTTTCCCACCTGACCTGAGGAATTCCACCTTTTCCTGCCCATCTTCCCACTGGAATTCAGCAATTCCAGCTTTTTCTGCCCACTGGGATTGACAATTCCAATTTTCCCTCCCTGTCTATCCCGCTGGAACGGAGGAATTCCAGCTTTCCCTGCCCCATTTTCCCTCTGGAATTCAGCAATTCCAGCTTTTTCTGCCCACTGGAATTCAGCAATTCCAGCCTTCCCTGCCCATTTTCCCTCCGGGATTGAGAATCCCAGGATCGAGGACATTCCAGAGCTGGGGACAATCCCGGAATTCAGGACAATCCCGGGATCAGGGACAATCCAGGGATTGACAATTCCAGCTTTTCCCTGCCCTCTGGGATCAAGGAATTCCACCTTTTCCTGCCCATTTTCCCACTGGCATTCAGCAATTCCAGCTTTTTCTGCCCACTGGGATTGAGAATTCCAGCTTTCCCTGCCCCATTTTCCCTCTGGAATTCAGCAATTCCAGCTTTCCCTGCCCATTTTCCCTCTGAAATTGAGAATCCCGGATCTGGGATGTGCTGGGGACAATCCCGGAATTCAGGACAATCCCGGATCAGGGACAGATCCAGGGATTGACAATTCCAGCTTTCCTGCCAACTGGGATCAAGGAATTCCAGTTTTTCCTGCCCATTTTCCCACTGGGATTGACAATTCCAATTTTCCCTCCCTGTTATCCCGCTGGAAATGAGGAATTCCAGCTTTGCCTGCCCACTGGAATTCAGCAATTCCAGCTTTCCCTGCCCATTTTCCCTCTGGAATTCAGCAATTCCAGCTTTTCCTGCCCACTGGAATTCAGCAATTCCAGCTTTCCCTGCCCATTTTCCCACCGGGATTGAGAATCCCGGGATCAGGACGTGCTGGGAACAATCCTGGAATTCGGGCCGATCCTGGAATTCAGGACATTCCCGGTCCCGGGGCCATTCCCGGTGCTCCGGAATTCCCCTTCCCCACCCCCGCCCCATCCATTCCTTCCTTCCCGATTTCGGTTGGAATTTCCACCCCCACCCTCCCTCCTCCTCCTCCTCCTCCTCTCCCCCGCAGGGATTTTGTGGGAATTGAGGTTGGAAAAATCCAGCACGGGATAAAAAAAAAAGGGGGGAATTTTACCTGGGAAGTTCTGGGATCCACGGGGAGAGCTGGAATTGCTGAATTCCAGAGGGAAAATGGGCAGGGAAAGCTGGAATTGCTGAATTCCAGTGGGCAGGAAAAGCTGGAATTGCTGAATTCCAGAGGGAAAATGGGCAGGGAAAGCTGGAATTCCTTGATCCCAGTGGGCAGGAAAAGCTGGAATTCTCAATCCCAGCAGGATAAAGGACAGAAAAAAGCTGGAATTCTCAATCCCAGCAAGATACAGCACAGGAAAAACCTGGAATTCCTCAGTTCCAGCAGGATAAAGGACAGGGAAAACCTGGAATTCTCAATCCCAGTTGGCAGGAAAAGCTGGAATTCCTCAGTTCCAGCGAGATAAAGCACAGGAAAAACCTGGAATTCCTCAGTTCCAGCAGGATAAAGGACAGGGAAAACCTGGAATTCTCAATCCCAGTTGGCAGAAAACCTGGAATTCTCAATCCCAGTTGGGCAGGAAAACCTGGAATTCCTCAGTTCCAGTGGGATAAAGGACAGGGAAAACCTGGAATTCTCAATCCCAGTTGGCAGGAAAACCTGGAATTCCTCAGTTCCAGCAAGATACAGCACAGGAAAAAACCTGAATTCTCATCCCAGCGGGATAAAGGACAGGGAAAACCTGGAATTCTCAATCCCAGTTGGCAGGAAAACCTGGAATTCTCAATCCCAGTTGGGCAGGAAAAGCTGGAATTCCTCAGTTCCAGCAAGATACAGCACAGGAAAAACCTGGAATTCTCAATCCCAGCGGGATAAAGGACAGGGAAAACCTGGAATTCTCAATCCCAGTTGGCAGGAAAACCTGAATTCTCAATCCCAGTTGGGCAGGAAAACCTGGAATTCCTCAGTTCCAGCAGGATAAAGGACAGGGAAAAGCTGGAATTCTCAATCCCAGCGGGATAAAGGACAGTAGAAAAAGCTGGAATTCTCAATCCCAGTTGGCAGGAAAAACCTGGAATTCTCAATCCCAGTGGGATAAAGGACAGAAAAAAGCTGGAATTCTCAATCCCAGTTGGGCAGGAAAAAGCTGGAATTCCTCAGTTCCAGCAGGATAAAGGAGCAGGGAAAACCTGGAATTCTCAATCCCAGAGGGATAAAGGACAGGAAAAAAGCTGGAATTCTCAATCCCAGTTGGGCAGGAAAACCTGGAATTCCTCAGTTCCAGTGGGATAAAGGACAGGGAAACCTGGAATTCTCAATCCCAGTGGGATAAAGGAGCAGGGAAAACCTGGAATTCTCAATCCCAGCGGGATAAAGGACAGGGAAACCTGGAATTCTCAATCCCAGTGGGATAAAGGAGGCAGGGAAATTTGGAAATTCCTTGATCCCAGTGGGCAGGAAAAAGCTGGAATTCCTCAGTTCCAGCGAGATAAAGCACAGGAAAAACCTGGAATTCTCAATCCCAGCAGGATAAAGGACAGGGAAACCTGGAATTCCTTGATCCCAGTGGGCAGGAAAAGCTGGAATTCTCAATCCCAGCGGGATAAAGGACAGAAAAAAGCTGGAATTCTCAATCCCAGTTGGCAGGAAAAGCTGGAATTCTCAATCCCAGTTGGCAGGAAAAGCTGGAATTCCTCAGTTCCAGCGAGATAAAGCACAGGAAAAACCTGGAATTCTCAATCCAGTGGGATAAAGGACAAGGAAAAGCTGGAATTCTCAATCCCAGTTGGCAGGAAAAGCTGGAATTCTCAATCCCAGTGGGCAGGAAAACCTGGAATTCCTCAGTTCCAGCAGGATAAAGGACAGAGAAAAGCTGGAATTCTCAATCCCAGCGGGATAAAGGACAGTAGAAAAAGCTGGAATTCTCAATCCCAGTTGGGCAGGAAAAAGCTGGAATTCCTCAGTTCCAGCAGGATAAAGGAGCAGGGAAAACCTGGAATTCTCAATCCCAGAGGGATAAAGCACAGGAAAAAAGCTGGAATTCTCAATCCCAGTTGGGCAGGAAAACCTGGAATTCCTCAGTTCCAGTGGGATAAAGGACAGGGAAACCTGGAATTCTCAATCCCAGTGGGATAAAGGAGCAGGGAAAACCTGGAATTCTCAATCCCAGCGGGATAAAGGACAGGGAAACCTGGAATTCTCAATCCCAGTGGGATAAAGGAGCAGGGAAATTTGGAATTCTCAATCCCAGTTGGCAGGAAAAAGCTGGAATTCCTCAGTTCCAGCGAGATAAAAGCACAGGAAAAACCTGGAATTCTCAATCCCAGCAGGATAAAGGACAGGGAAACCTGGAATTCCTTGATCCCAGTGGGCAGGAAAAGCTGGAATTCTCAATCCCAGCGGGATAAAGGACAGAAAAAAGCTGGAATTCTCAATCCCAGTTGGCAGGAAAAGCTGGAATTCTCAATCCCAGTTGGCAGGAAAAGCTGGAATTCCTCAGTTCCAGCAAGATACAGCACAGGAAAAACCTGGAATTCTCAATCCCAGTGGGATAAAGGACAGGGAAAACCTGGAATTCTCAATCCCAGTTGGCAGGAAAAGCTGGAATTCTCAATCCCAGTTGGGCAGGAAAACCTGGAATTCCTCAGTTCCAGCAGGATAAAGGACAGGGAAAAGCTGGAATTCTCAATCCCAGCGGGATAAAGGACAGTAGAAAAAGCTGGAATTCTCAATCCCAGTTGGCAGGAAAAACCTGGAATTCTCAATCCCAGTGGGATAAAGGACAGAAAAAAGCTGGAATTCTCAATCCCAGTTGGGCAGGAAAAAGCTGGAATTCCTCAGTTCCAGCAGGATAAAGGAGCAGGGAAAACCTGGAATTCTCAATCCCAGAGGGATAAAGCACAGGAAAAAAGCTGGAATTCTCAATCCCAGTTGGGCAGGAAAACCTGGAATTCCTCAGTTCCAGTGGGATAAAGGACAGGGAAACCTGGAATTCTCAATCCCAGTGGGATAAAGGAGCAGGGAAAACCTGGAATTCTCAATCCCAGCGGGATAAAGGACAGGGAAACCTGGAATTCTCAATCCCAGTGGGATAAAGGAGCAGGGAAATTTGGAATTCTCAATCCCAGTTGGCAGGAAAAAGCTGGAATTCCTCAGTTCCAGCGAGATAAAGCACAGGAAAAACCTGGAATTCTCAATCCCAGCAGGATAAAGGACAGGGAAACCTGGAATTCCTTGATCCCAGTGGGCAGGAAAAGCTGGAATTCTCAATCCCAGCGGGATAAAGGACAGAAAAAAGCTGGAATTCTCAATCCCAGTTGGCAGGAAAAGCTGGAATTCCTCAGTTCCAGCGAGATAAAGCACAGGAAAAACCTGGAATTCTCAATCCCAGTGGGATAAAGGACAAGGAAAAGCTGGAATTCTCAATCCCAGTGGGCAGGAAAAGCTGGAATTCCTCAGTTCCAGCAAGATACAGCACAGGAAAAACCTGGAATTCTCAATCCCAGCGGGATAAGGAGCAGGGAGAGGCGGATCCTTCATCCCTGGATTTAAAAAAAACCCCTGGAATAAAAAACCCCCCCCAAGATCTTTCCAGGAACCACATCCCCGCTTCTTTTCCTTCATTTCTTGCCCAATCCAAAGCCAGGCTTGGAATAAAACCCTTCAAATTCCCAAAATTCCCAAAGGCAACACCCGAGCTCGTTGCCAGGTTGTTTTTTTTTTTTTTCCCTCTGGATTCAAGGGAAATTCCAAAAAAAGCAGCGCGAGGGGCAGACGGAGAAAATTCCCAGGCCACATCCCTGGGAGAAGCAGGACACGGAGCCGGGGCTGATTCCAGAGGGAGGGGATCCCTCGGGAATGGGAGCCGGAACGAGGGCAGCGCTCTCCTCCTTCCCAGAATCCAGGACTTTTTTTCCCCACGTGGGAAAAACTCCGGGAGAGCCAGAGAGGAATCAAATCCAACCCCAAATCCTGCGGGAACAGCCCGGTTTAACCCCTCCCCCCCCATCCCAATCCCACATCCCAATCCCGAGGAATTCCGGCAAAGCAGCCGGATCCCCCCCCTCCTCCCCCCCCAAAAAAAAAGCAGGAAAATCCTCAAGGATCCCACCCCACGCTGGAAAATCCAGGGATTTCCACCCTTTTCTGCCCGGTTTTTTGTACCTGAAGCGCGGCGAGATTCCCAACGCTCCCCCTCTGGAATTTTTGGTCACCTCTGGATGCAGGAAAAGCTTCACCCCCTCCCCTCCCTCCCCCTCCTCCAAACACCCACCGGGAAATCCGACGGATCCCGGCGCCGGGAAGGCAAATCCCGCTTTTCCCTGGGAAAACAGGGAATGAAATCCCAGGAAAAGCCCCAATTCCCGGGATATCCCAGCTGGGATCCGTCCCCTCTCCGAGCTCCTCTCAGCTCTGGAAGCAGCAGGAAAGAGTTTTTTGGGATAAACACCTCCGGATAACCACCCAAAATTCCCTGAGCTTCCCTTTTCCAATCCCGGTTTCCTTTCCAAGCTCCGTTTCCGACGGATTTTTTTGTTGTTGTTGGGGTTTTTTGGTTTTTTTTTTGGGGGGTTGGTTTTGTTGGGTTTTTTTTTTTTTTTTTCCCCAACCTTTTGCCGCTGGATCAAAAATTCCCAGAAGGTTTTTGTCAGTGGAAAAGTTCCGGAGCTCATGGAAAGCCCCATCCCACGAGCATTCCCAGAGCAAAGCAGAGGAAGTGGCTCTGGGAAGAGCCGGGAGTGGGCGGGAAAAGAAAGGGAAAAAAAAAAAACCATAAAAATTCCCTCCTCCTTCTCCTTCCCCCCCCCCCCCTTTGGAAAAACCAAGGGAAAGAATGAAAAACTACTGGAATGTGCTGGATCCAGGAAAAAAAAAAACCACTCCGGGAATGTTGGGAATCCATCCAAACACCCCCTCAACCTCCCCCCCCCCCCCCCATCCCCAACCTCCTCCAAGAAGCTCCGTCCTCACCTGCTGCGGCCGAAATTCCTGGGAAAAGAATTCCAGCTGGGAATTCCGAGCCCCCCCAGCCCAGCCCCAATGATCCCCGAGGCGGCCCCATCTGGAATCCTGGAATTCTTTCCGTTGGGAAAGACCTCGAGGCTCGGCCAATCCAAGTCCATCCCCCCCTCGGCACCCCCCCGTTGCCGTCCCTGCTGACGGGCTGGGATCGTCTCCCAGATTTTTCCCCCACATTCCCAGGGCGTTTTTCCAGGAATTGAGCCCAGGCGGCTGCGATTCCCACCCTTTGCAGGGTTGGAAAAAAGCAGGGGATGGAATCCTGGAGAAATCCCGGAGAAATGCTGGATGAATCCTCATTGCCTGCACTGGGAACAGCTGGGAAAGCAGGGAATGGAATCTGGGATAAAGCCCCAATTCCCAGCCTTGGAACAGCTGGGAAAACAGGGAATGGAATCCCAGAAAAATCCTAATTCCCAGCCTTGGCATAACTGGGAAACAGGGAATGGAATCTGGGATAAAACCCCAATTCCCAGCGTTGGAACAGCTGGGAAAACAGGGAATGGAATCCCGGATAAATCCTGGATAAATCTCAGATAAATCCCCATTCCTGCCCTTGGAACAACTGGAAAAAACAGGGAATGGAATCCCAGAAAAACCCCAATTCCCAGCGTTGGAACAGCTGGGAAAACAGGGAATGGAATCCCGGATAAAGCCCCATTCCCAGTCTTGGCATAACTGGGAAAACAGGGAATGGAATCCCAGATAAACCCCAATTCCCAGCCTTGGAACAACTGGGAAAACAGGGAATGGAATCCTGGAGAAATCCTGGATAAATCCCCATTCCTGCCCTTGGAACAACTGCAAAAACAGGGAATGAAATCCCAGAAAAACCCCAATTCCCACTCTTTGCACAACTGGGAAAAACAGGGAATGGAATCCCAGATAAATCCCAATTCCCAGCCTTGGCATAACTGGGAAAAACAGGGAATGGAATCCTGGAGAAATCCCGGATAAATCCCGGATAAATCCCCATTCCCGTCCTTGGAACAACTGGAAACCCAGGGAATGGAATCCCAGAAAAACCCCAATTCCCACTCTTTGCACAACTGGGAAAAACAGGGAATGGAATCCCAGATAAATCCTGGATAAATCCTGGATGAATCCTCATTCCCAGCCTTGGAACAACTGGGAAAACAGGGAATGAAATCCTGGAGAAATCCCAATTCCCAGCCTTGGAACAACTGGAAAAACAGGGAATGGAATCCCACATAAATCCTGGATAAACCCCGGATAAATCCCCATTCCTGCCCTTGGAACAACTGGAAAAACAGGGAATGCAATCCCAGATAAACCCAAATTCCCACTCTTTGCGTAACTGGAAAAAACAGGGAATGGAATCCCAGAAAAACCCCAATTCCCACTCTTTGCACAACTGGGAAAACAGGGAATGGAATCCCAGATAAATCCTAGATAAATCCTGGATGAATCCTCATTCCCACCCTTGGAACAACTGGAAAAACAGGGAATGGAATCCCAGATAAATCCTGGATAAATCCCAATTCCCAGCGTTTGCATAACTGGGAAAACAGGGAATGGAATCCCAGAAAAACCCCAATTCCCAGCCTTGGCAGGGCTGGAAAAGCAGGGAATGGAATCCTGGAGAAATCCTGGATAAATCCCCATTCCTGCCCTTGGAACAACTGGAAACCCAGGGAATGGAATCCCAGAAAAACCCCAATTCCCACTCTCTGCACAACTGGGAAAAACAGGGAATGGAATCCCAGAAAAACCCCAATTCCCACTCTCTGCACAACTGGGAAAAAACAGGGAATGGAATCCCAGAAAAACCCCAATTCCCACTCTGCACAACTGGGAAAAACAGGGAATGGAATCCCAGAAAAACCCCAATTCCCACTCTCTGCACAACTGGGAAAACAGGGAATGGAATCCTGGAGAAAGCCTGGATAAATCCTGGATAAATCCCCATTCCTGCCCTTGGAACAACTGGAAAACCCAGGGAATGGAATCCCAGATAAATCCCAATTCCCACTCTTTGCATAACTGGAAAAAACAGGGAATGGAATCCCAGAAAAACCCCAATTCCCACTCTGCACAACTGGGAAAAGCAGGGAATGGAATCCTGGAGAAATCCCAAGTCCCAGCCTTGGAACAACTGGAAAAACAGGGAATGGAATCCCACATAAATCCTGGATAAACCCCGGATAAATCCCCATTCCTGCCCTTGGAACAACTGGAAAAACAGGGAATGAAATCCCAGATAAATCCCAATTCCCACTCTTTGCGTAACTGGAAAAAACAGGGAATGGAATCCCAGAAAAACCCCAATTCCCACTCTTTGCACAACTGGGAAAAGCAGGGAATGGAATCCTGGAGAAATCCTGAATAAATCCTGGATAAATCCCGGATAAATCCCCATTCCCGTCCTTGGAACAACTGGAAAAAACAGGGAATGGAATCCCAGAAAAACCCCCAATTCCCACTCTTTGCACAACTGGGAAAACAGGGAATGGAATCCCAGAAAAACCCCAATTCCCACTCTTTGCACAACTGGGAAAACAGGGAATGGAATCCCAGAGAAATCCCGGATAAATCCCGGATAAATCCCCATTCCCAGCCCTGGCACGGCTGAAACCCCGGGAATGCAATCCCCGCCTAAATCCCCGCCTAAATCCCGGCCCGCGATTCCGGCCTCCGTCTCCCATGGAAATCGGGATGTTATTTTTCCCTAATAATCCCTGCTGGGAGAAGCTCCTCCCTGCCCGGAAAACAAACCCAAAAACCCCCACCCTCATCCCAAAAAAAAAAAAAATCCTGGGAAAAACGGCGCAAATTCCTGCATTTCAACCCTCGGGAATGCGGCGACTCCGGGGAAACCCCGACCTCAACCCTTGGGAATTTTTATTAATTAATTTCTTTATTAATTTATTTATTCATTCCCCTCTCTTTTGTCCCGGATCCAACCTCTCACCTCGGGATAAATCCCAGGAAAAAGCTGGAAAAACGATTCCAGGGATGAAGCTCCGGCTGCTCCATCCATGGGGGGGGTTGGGGGTTTTTTTTTGGGATTTTAATTTTAAACTGGAGCAGCTCCCTCGGGAAGAGATCCCAAAAAATTGGAGCTCACGGCTGCCCTTGGATAACCCCGAAATTCCCACGGGATCGGGAGCCTCCGGCACATTCCTGGAGTCGTCCTTGGGAGCCAATCCCAAGGCAAAGAAAGAAAAAAAAAACCCCCCAAAAAAATCCCAAAGGAGCCGCGGGATCCCAGAGAAATCCAAAGGGAAAATCCCGGTTTTTCCCCCCTCCTTTTCCCACCGGGAATTCCCACGGGATAATTCAGCAATTCCTGAGGAATGGGGTTGGGAATTTCAGGATTTTGGAAAAGGATGGGGGGGGGGGGGGGGGCTTGGAGTGAAAAAAAGGAGGGAAATTCCCCAAATTCCTGGAATGGGAGGAGATCCCAACATTCCCAAAGCGGAGGGGGGGGGGGGGGAAACTCAGCTCGGAGCCGAGGGAAAAGCTGGGAAAGAGAGGGAAAAGCTGGAAAAGCTGGAAAAGCAAGGGGAAAGCTGGAAAATTGAGAGAAAAGCTGGAAAAGCGAAGGAAAAGCTGGGAAAGAGAGGGAAAAGCTGGAAAAGAGAGGGAAAAGCTGGAAAAGCAAAGGAAAAAGCTGGAAAAGCTGGAAAAGAGAGGGAAAAGCTGGAAAAGCTGGAAAAGCGAGGGGAAAGCTGGAAAATTGAGAGAAAAGCTGGAAAAGCAAAGGAAAAGCTGGGAAAGAGAGGGAAAAGCTGGAAAAGCAAAGGAAAAGCTGGAAAAGCGAAGGAAAAGCTGGAAAAGCTGGGAAAGAGAGGGAAAAGCTGGAAAAGCAAAGGAAAAGCTGGAAAAGCTGGGAAAGAGAGGGAAAAGCTGGGAAAGTGAGAGAAAAGCTGGAAAAGTGAGAGAAAAGCTGGAAAAGCAAAGGAAAAGGTGGAAAAGCGAAGGAAAAGCTGGAAAAGCGAGGGAAAAGCTGGGAAAGAGAGGGAAAAGCTGGAAAAGCGAAGGAAAAGCTGGAAAAGCGAAGGAAAAGCGAGGGAAAAGCTGGGAAAGAGAGGGAAAAGCTGGGAAAGCGAAGGAAAAGCTGGAAAAGCGAAGGAAAAGCGAGGGAAAAGCTGGGAAAGAGAGGGAAAAGCTGGGAAAGCAGCGCTGGAGAATCCGGGAAAGGGGGGGGAGGGCAGGGGGGGAAGCAGGGACACCCCTCCCCCCCCCACCCCAAATCGCCAGAATTCCCCCAAAAATTCCAATCTCCCAAAAAAAAAACCCAACCCCAAAGCGAGGCCGGAGCCAGGAAAAGCCCCAGGAATTGGGGCGGGGGGGGGGCGGGGGGAGGCGACATTCCCACAAAAGTCATTCCAGGGATTCCAGGGAGCGCTGGGCTCCGAGGAATCCACGCGGGGGGGGTCCCGAGGGGGGGGATTTGGGGAGGGGTCCAAGCGTTCCCCAAGCCCCAGCACCCCAAAAATCCGTCCTGATCCTAAAAGGGACAGGGACCCCCCCCAAAAATCAGAGCCCACCCCTAAAGGGGACAAGGACCCCCCCAAAAAGGACAGGGACCCCCCCAAAAAGGACAGGGACCCCCCAAAAATCAGAGTCGTCCCTAAAGGGGACAGGGACCCCCCCCAAAAATCAGAGCCCCCCCCTAAAGGGGACAAGGACCCCCCCAAAAAGGACAGGGACCCCCCCAAATAGGACAGGGACCCCCCCAAAAATCAGAGCAACCCCAAAAAGGGGACAGGGACCCCCCAAAAAAGGACAGGGACCCCCCCCCAAAAATCAGAGCACCCCCTAAAAAGGGGACAGGGACCCCCCCAAAAATCAGAGCACCCCCCTAAAGGGGACAGGGACCCCCCAAAAAATCGGAGCCCCCCCAAAAAGGGGGCAGGAGGTGACGAGGACCCCCCTCCAAAAATCAGAGCCCCCCCCCCTAAATGGGACAGGGACCCCCCCAAAAAGGACAGGGACCCCCCCAAAAATCAGAGCCCCCCCTAAATGGGACAAGGACCCCCCCAAAAAGGACAGGGACCCCCCCCCAAAAATCAGAGCCCCCCCCCCCCCTAAAAAATCAGAGCCCCCCTAAAAAAAGGGGACAGGGACCCCCCAAAAAAGGACAGGGACCTCCCAAAAAATAAGAGCCCCCCCCCCTAAATGGGACAGGAGGGGACAGGGAGCCCCCCAAAAATCAGAGCCCCCCTAAAGGGGGCAGGAGGTGATGGGGACACCCCCCAAAAATCAGAGCCCCCCAAAAAGGGAACAGGGACCCCCCAAAAATCAGAGCCCCCCCAAAAAAGGGGACAGGAGGGGACAGGGGACCCAACCCCCCAAAATCAGAGCCCCCCCAAATCCAGCCCTGAGCCCCCCGCCCCCCCCCCCCCCAAAATCCAGAGCCCGCCAAAACCTCCCTGAGGGTCCCAGGGGCCCCCCCAGCCCAGAGCAGCCCCCCCTGAGGGGGACACGACCCCCCCCAAAAATCCAGAGCCCCCCAAAAGCACCCAGACCCCCCCCAAAACCACGGCCCTGACAGCGGGGGGGGAACGCGACCCCCCCCCAAAAACACCCAGAGCCCCCCAAAACACCCAGAGCCCCCCAAAAACACCCAGAGCCCCCCCAGAGACCCTCAGGGGGACGCGACCCCCCCCAAAAAACACCCAGAGGCCCCCCAAAAACACCCAGACCCCCCCAAAACAGCCCTGACAGCGGCGGGGGGACGCGCGACCCCCCCCCAAAAATCCAGACCTCTCCCCAAAATCCAGACCCCCCCCAAAAATCCAGACCCCTCCCCAAAATCCAGACCCCGCCCCAAAATCCAGACCCTCCCCCCCAACAGAGTCCTGACAGCGGCGGGGGAACGCGCGATCCCCTCCAAAATCCAGACCCCTCCCCAAAATCCAGACCCCCCCCAAAAATCCAGACCCCCCCCCCCCAAAATCCAGACCCCTCCCCAAAATCCAGACCCCCCCCAAAAATCCAGACCCCTCCCCAAAATCCAGACCCTCCCCCCCAACAGAGTCCTGACAGCGGCGGGGGGACGCGCGACCCCCCCCCAAAAATCCAGACCCCTCCCCAAAATCCAGACCCCCCCCAAAAATCCAGACCCCCCCCCCAAAATCCAGACCCCCCCCCAAAATCCAGACCCCCCCCAAAAATCCAGACCCCCCCCCAAAATCCAGACCCCTCCCCAAAATCCAGACCCTCCCCCCCAACAGAGTCCTGACAGCGGCGGGGGAACGCGCGATCCCCTCCAAAATCCAGACCCCTCCCCAAAAATCCAGACACCCCCCCCCCCCAAAATCCAGACCCCCCACCCCAAAATCCAGACCCTCCCCTCCAACAGAGCCCTGACAGCGGCGGGGGGACGCGACCCCCCCCCAAAAACACCCAGACCCCTCCCCAAAAACACCCAGACCCTCCCAAAACCAGCCCTGACAGCGGCGGGGGAACGTGCGACCCCTCCCCAAAATCCACACCCCTCCCCAAAATCCACACCCCTCCCCAAAAATCCAGACCCCTCCCCAAAATCCAGATCCCCCCCCCCCAACAGAGCCCTGAGGGGAGCCCCGGGGGGTCCCGGCCACACCCCCAACCCGCCCCTCCCCCCCCGCCCTGAGGGGTCCCCGCGCCCCCCGCCCCCCCCTCAGCCGCGCCCCCCCCCTCAGCCGCGGCCCCGCCGCCCCCCGGCCGCTGCCGCTCCCCCCGCCCGCGCCGCGCTCTCACCGGCGGGGCCGCGGGCGGGCTCGGGAGGCCCCCCCGGGCCTGGGGGGGGGGGCGCGGGGCTCCCGGGGCTCCCGGGGGTGCGGGGGGGTCCGGGGGGGTCCGGGCGCGGCGGCGGCGGCGGCGGCTCCTGAGGAGGCCCCGGGGCCCCCCCCCCCGCCCCGCGCCACTTCCGGCCCCGCCAGGCCGCGCCGAGAGCGCCGAGAGCGTCGAGCGGGGCGGGAGGGGAGGGGGGAGGAGCGGGGGAGGGGGGGAGAGCGCCGAGAGGATCGATGGGGGCGGGGAGTTGAGAGCGGAGAGCATCGAGCGAGGAGCGGCGAGCGCATCGATGGGGCGGGGATTGATAACGGGGATTGATAACCAGGAATCGATCAGCGAGGATCTGTAGCCAGTGATCAATAACCGGAGGTGGGTATCGGTGATCGGGAAGCGATCGCTGCTGATCGATAAGCGGGGATCAATCGGTGCTGATCGATAAGCGAGGATCAATCGCTGCTGATCGATAAGCGGGGATCAATCAGTGCTATCGATAAGTGAGGATCAATCGCTGCTGATCGATAAGCGAGGATCAATCAGTGCTGATCGATAAGTGAGGATCAATCGCTGCTGATCGATAAGCGAGGATCAATCAGTGCTGATCGATAAGCGAGCATCAATCGCTGCTGATCGATAAGCGAGGATCAATCAGTGCTGATCGATAAGCGGGGATCAATCAGTGCTATCGATAAGCGAGGATCAATCGCTGCTGATCGATAAGCGAGGATCAATCAGTGCTGATCGATAAGCGAGGATCAATCGCTGCTGATCGATAAGCGGGGATCAATCAGTGCTATCGATAAGTGAGGATCAATCGCTGCTGATCGATAAGCGAGGATCAATCAGTGCTGATCGATAAGTGAGGATCAATCGCTGCTGATCGATAAGCGAGGATCAATCAGTGCTGATCGATAAGCGAGCATCAATCGCTGCTGATCGATAAGCGAGGATCAATCAGTGCTGATCGATAAGCGGGGATCAATCAGTGCTATCGATAAGCGAGGATCAATCGCTGCTGATCGATAAGCGAGGATCAATCAGTGCTGATCGATAAGCGAGGATCAATCACTGCTATCGATAAGCGAGGATCAATCAGTGCTATCGATAAGCGAGGATCAATCGCTGCTGATCGATAAGCGAGGATCAATCAGTGCTATCGATAAGCGGGCATCAATCAGTGCTGATCGATAAGCGAGGATCAATCGCTGCTGATCGATAAGCGAGGATCAATCAGTGCTATCGATAAGCGAGGATCAATCGCTGCTGATCGATAAGCGAGGATCAATCAGTGCTGATCGATAAGCGGGGATCAATCAGTGCTATCGATAAGCGAGCATCAAGCAGTGCTGAGCGATAAGCGAGGATCAATCGCTGCTGATCGATAAGTGAGGATCAATCAGTGGTGATCGGTTATCGATTGTTGCTGATCGACAGTGGGGATCAATAGGGCGGGGTTGGGGCCGTTTGGGGCCGTTTGGGGCCGTTTGGGGTCATTTGGGGCCGTTTGGGGTCGTTTGGGGCCGTTTGGGGTCGTTTGGGGCCGTTTGGGGTCGTTTGGGGCCATTTGGGGTCGTTTGGGGCCGTTTGGGGCCGTTTGGGGTCGTTTGGGGCCGTTTGGGGCCGTTTGGGGCCATTTGGGGCCGTTTGGGGCCGTTCGGGGTCGTTCGGGGCCGTTCGGGGCCGTTTGGGGCCGTTTGGGGTCGTTTGGGGTCGTTTGGGGTCAGGGCCCCTCTGGCCTTGGGGGTCCTGCAGGGCCCCTTTGGGGTCAGGGGTTATTTGGGGTCAGGGCTCCTGTAGGGTCAGGGGTCCTATAGGGTCAGGGGGGTATTTAGGGCTGGGGGTTATTTGGGGTCACAGGGGGTCCTGTAGGGTCCCAGGGTCCTGTAGGGTCAGGGGTTATTGAGGGTCACGGGGTCCTATAGGATCAGGTGATTATTTAGGGTCACAGGGGTCTGGGGGGTCAGGGGTTATTTGGGGTCAGGGGGTTATTTAGGGTCGGGGGTTATTTGGGGTCACAGGGTCCTGTAGGGTCAGGGGTTATTTGGGGTCAGGAGTTATTGAGGGTCAGGGGGTATTTAGGGTCAGGGGTTATTTGGGGTCACAGGGGTCCTGTAGGGTCAGGGTTATTTGGGGTCACAGGGGTCCTGTAGGGTCAGGGGTTATTTGGGGTTACAGGGGGTCCTGTAGGGTCCCAGGGGGTCCTGTAGGGTCAGGGGTTACTTAGGGTCACAGCGTCCTATAGGATCAGGTGATTATTTGGGGTCACAGGGGTCCTGTAGGGTCAGGGGTTATTTGGGGTCACAGGGGTCCTGTACGGTCAGGGGTTATTTGGGGTCAGGAGTTATTGAGGGTCAGGGGTCTGTAGGGTCGGAGGTTATTTGGGGTCAGGGGTCCTGTAGGGTCAGGGGTTATTTGGGGTCAGGAGTTATTGAGGGTCAGGAGGTTATTTAGGGTCGGGGGTTATTTAGGGTCACAGGGGTCCTGTAGGGTCACAGGGGTCTGTAGGGTCAGGAGTTATTTAGGGTTACAGGGGTCCTGTAGGGTCACAGGGGTCTGTAGGGTCAGGAGTTATTTAGGGTCACAGGGGTCCTGTAGGGTCACAGGGGTCTGTAGGGTCAGGAGTTATTTAGGGTCACAGGGGTCCTGTAGGGTCACAGGGGTCTGTAGGGGTCAGGAGTTATTTAGAGTTACAGGGGTCCTGTAGGATCACAGGGGTCTGTAGGGTCAGGAGTTATTTAGGGTTACAGGGGTCCTGTAGGGTCACAGGGGTCTGTAGGGTCAGGAGTTATTTAGGGTCACAGGGGTCCTGTAGGGTCACAGGGGTCTGTAGGGTCAGGAGTTATTTAGGGTCACAGGGGTCCTGTAGGGTCACAGCGTCCCATAGGATGGAGGGGTCCCAGAAGGTCACGAGGTCCTATAGGATCAGGGGGTGCCACGGGGTCACAGGATCCTATAGGATTGGGGGGTCTCTTTAGGTCAGGGGGTTATTTAGGGTCAGGGGCTTTTACAGGGTCACTGGGACCTATAGGGTCAGGGGGTCCCATAGGATCAGGGGGGGTCCCTGGGGTTCCCATAGGATCAGGGGGTCCCATAGGATCAGGGGGGTCCCTGGGGGTCCCTGGGGTTCCCATAGGATCAGGGGGGTCCCATAGGATCAGGGGGGTCCCTGGGGGTCCCATAGGATCAGGGGGTCCCATAGGATCAGGGGGGTCCCTGGGGGTCCCATAGGATCAGGGGGTCCCATAGGATCAGGGGGGTCCCTGGGGGTCCCATAGGATCAGGGGGGTCCCTGGGGTTCCCATAGGGTCAGGGGGTCCCATAGGATCAGGGGGGTCCCTGGGGGTCCCATAGGATCAGGGGGTCCCATAGGATCAGGGGGGTCCCTGGGGTTCCCATAGGGTCAGGGGGTCCCATAGGATCAGGGGGGTCCCTGGGGGTCCCTGGGGTGTCCCATAGGGTCAGGGGGTCCCATAGGATCAGGGGGTCCCTGGGGGTCCCATAGGATCAGGGGGTTCCCATAGGATCAGGGGGGTCCCTGGGGGTCCCATAGGATCAGGGGGGTCCCATAGGATCAGGGGGGTCCCTGGGGGTCCCTGGGGGTCCCATAGGGTCAGGGGGGTCCCATAGGATCAAAGGGGCCCAGAAGGTCCCGAGGTCCTGTAGGGTCAGGGGGTCCCACCAGGTCAGGGGGTCCCATGGGGTCACAGGATCCTTATAGGATCAAGGGGTCCCAGGGGTCATCAGGTCCCATAGGATCAGGGGGGTCCCATAGGATCAGGGGGGTTCTTGGGGTTCCCATAGGATCAGGGGGTCCCATAGGATCAGGGGGTCCCTGGGAGTCCCTGGGGGTCCCATAGGATCAGGGGGTTCTTGGGGTTCCCATAGGATCAGGGGGTCCCATAGGATCAGGGGGTCCCTGGGGGTCCCTGGGGTTCCCATAGGATCAGGGGGGTCCCATAGGATCAGGGGGGTCCCATAGGATCAGGGGGGGTCCCTGGGGGTCCCAGAACCGCCCCCATTTCTCTCCCCCCGCCCCGCTCCCACCCCGCCCTCGCTGTCCCAGGAAGGCACCGAGCCCATAAAAGTTCCCAAATCTTTATGGAGGCACTTTCACGCATCGGGGTGTAAATCCCGGGGCCATAAAACCTCGGGGGCCATAAATCCTGGGGGCCATAAATCCCTGGGGGCCATAAAACCCCAGGGCCATAAAACCCTGGGGGCCATAAATCCCCAGGGCCATAAAACCCTGGGGGCCATAAAACCCCAGGGCCATAAAACCCCAGGGCCATAAAACCCCGGTGACCTTCGAGCTGTGGGGTTGTCGAACCCTTTGGGGCCATAGAATCCATCGGGGCCGGAGAACTTTTTGGGGTCCTTAAAATCCTTTTTGGGGTCCTTAAAATCCTTTGGAGTCCATAAAATCTTTTTGGGGTCCACAAAATCCTTTGGAGTCCATAAAATCCTTTTGGGGGATCCATAAAATCCTTTTGGGGCCTCTGGAACACTTTGGGGTCCATAAAATTCTTTTGGGGTCTCTGGAACACTTTGGGGTCCATAAAATCCTTTTGGGGTCCATAAAATCCTTTTGGGGTCTCTGGAACACTTTGGGGGATCCATAAAATCCTTTTGGGGCCCATAAAATCCTTTTGGGGTCTCTGGAACACTTTGGGGGATCCATAAAATCCTTTTGGGGTCTGTGGAACACTTTGGGGTCCTTAAAATCCTTTTGGGGGATCCATAAAATCCTTTTGGGGTCTGTGGAACACTTTGGGGTCCATAAAATCCTTTTGGGGTCTGTGGAACACTTTGGGGGATCCATAAAATCCTTTTGGGGTCCATAAAATTCTTTTGGGGTCTCTGGAACACTTTGGGGCCCATAAAATCCTTTTGGGGTCTGTGGAACACTTTGGGGGATCCGTAAAATCCTTTTGGGGTCCATAAAACCTTTTGGGGTCTCTGGAACACTTTGGGGGATCCATAAAATCCTTTTGGGGTCTCTGGAACACTTTGGGGGCTGAGCAGAACCTGGGGCTCTGGAGAAGCCTTTGGGGTCCACAGGACGCGGGGGGGTCCCTGGACCCTTCAGGGGCCCTCAAACCCTTTGGGGTCCCCAGAACCCATCGGGGACCACGGATCCCACTGAGCTCCCTGGAGCCTTTTGGGGTCCCCAGAACCCATCGGGGACCACGGATCCCATTGAGCTCCACGGAACCTTTTGGGATCCAACAGAACCCAGATCCCACAGAACCCTTTGGGGTCCATGGAACCCGCTGAGCTCCGTGGATCCCTTCGGGGTGTCCAGAATCCTCTGGGATCCACGGAACCTTTGGGATCCACGGATCCCATTGAGCTCCCTGGATCCCTTTGGGGTCCACAGAAGCCTTTGGGGTGTCCAGAACCCTTTGGGATCCACGGATCCCATTGAGCTCTGTGGATCCCTTTGGGGTGTCCAGAACCCTTTGGGTCATCTAGAACCCTCTGGGATGTCCAGAACCCTCTGGGATCCACGGAACCTTTGGGATCCACGGATCCCATTGAGCTCCCTGGATCCCTTTGGGGTCCACAGAAGCCTTCAGGATCCATGGAACGCTCTGGGATCTGGGGAACCCTTTGGGCTCCCTGGTGCCCCCGGTGTCCCCTGGCACTCAGCGGGTGATGGTGACACTGTGCCAGCCCCCCAATGTCCCCCCGGTGTCCCCAATGCCCACAGTGCCCTCGGTGTCCCCAATGTCCCCAATGCCCCCAGTGCCCCCCGGTGTCCCCTGGCACTCAGCGGGTGACGGTGACACTGTGCCAGCCCCCGATGTCCCCAGTGCCCCCCGGTGTCCCCTGGCACTCAGCGGGTGACGGTGACACTGTGCCAGCCCCCGATGTCCCCAGTGCCCCCCGATGTCCCCCTGGCACTCAGCGGGTGACGGTGACACTGTGCCAGCCCCCAATGTCCCCAGTGCCCCCTGATGTCCCCCTGGCACTCAGCGGGTGACGGTGACACTGTGCCAGCCCCCCAATGTCCCCAGTGCCCCCCCGATGTCCCCTGGCACTCAGCGGGTGACGGTGACACTGTGCCAGCCCCCAATGTCCCCAGTGCCCCCCGGTGTCCCCTGGCACTCAGCGGGTGACGGTGACGGGCACGCGGTGCCAGGCGTTGCTCAGGACCCCGCGCAGGTTCCAGATGGGTGCCACGGTGTCCGGCTGCACGTTGTAGCTGCGGTCCACGGCCTTGCAGACGATGTCCAGCCTCGAGCCCGCGGCCACCGGCGCCCGCAGCTCCCACAGCGCCCACGCCCAGCCCCGGCCCCGCTGGCCGGGCAGCTCGGCCGCTCGCCACGTCCGGCCCCCGTCCAGCGACACGTCCACCTGCGGGGAGGGCATACGCAGGGTTAATGAGCGTTAATGAATTAGCGTTAATTAGAGTGAGTTAGTGCAGATGATAGCAACACGTTGGTGATCGGGTTATTGGGGGTGAGATCGGTTCTGTGAATGTGGGATGGAGAAATGGAGATGATCGAGAAATGAATGTGATCGATAAATGAACGTGATCGATAAATGAACGTGATTGATAAATGAATGTGATTGATAAATGAATGTGAGCGATAAATGAATGTGAGCGATAAATACGTGGGGGAGATAAATGCATGAGGGAGATAAATATATGATATATAAATGTATATGATATACAAATGTATGATATATAAATATATATAAATATATGTGATATAAATACATGTGGTATATTTAAATATGATAGATAAATGCATGATAGATAAATATATGTGATATATAAATGTGTGATATATAAATGTATATGACAGATAAATATATGATATATATATATGATATACAAATGTATGATATATAAGTGTATGATACATATATATATTATATATAAATATATATGATATATAAATGTATGATATATAAATACATGATATGTAAATGCATGATATATAAATGCATGATATATAAATGTAGATGATAGATAAATATATACAAATGCATGTGATATATGACTATATATGATAGATAAATCTATATGATAAATATATGTGCTATATAAATGTAAGATATATTCATATATGATAGATAAATGTATGTGATATATAAATGTATGATATATAAATGCATGTGGTTTATACATGCATGTGATATATAAATATAAGATATATTTATATATGATAGATAAATGTATACGATAAATGCATGCTAGATAAATATATATTTTTATGATCGATAAATATATGATATATAAATATATATAAATATGTGATATAAATACATGTGATATATTTAAATATGATAAATGCATGATAGATAAATATATGTGATATATAAATATGTGATATATAAACGTATATGATAGATAAATATATGATATATAAATATATATGATATACAAATGTATGATATATAAGTGTATGATATATAAATATATAATATATAAATATATATGATATATAAATGTATGATATATAAATACATGATATGTAAATGCATGATATATAAATGCATGATATATAAATGTAGATGATAGATAAATATATACAAATGCATGTGATATATGACTATATATGATAGATAAATCTATATGATGGATAAATATATGTGATATATAAACGTAAGATATATTCATATATGATAGATAAATGTATGTGATATATAAATGTATGATATATAAATGCATGTGGTTTATACATGCATGTGATATATAAATATAAGATATATTTATATATGATAGATAAATGTATACGATAAATGCATGCTAGATAAATATATATTTTTATGATCGATAAATATATGATATATAAATATATATAAATATATGTGATATAAATACATGTGATATATTTAAATATGATAAATGCATGCTAGATAAATATATGTGATACATAAATATGTGATATATAAACGTATATGCTAGATAAATATATGATATATAAAGATATGCAATATGCAAATATATGATATATAAATGTATGCGATATATGAATATATGTGATAGATAAATATATGATATATAAATATATATGATATATAACTACGATATATAAATATATATGATACATAAATATATGTGATAGATGAAGGCATGGGATAGATAAATATATGATATATTTATATATGATAGATAAATGTATGATAGATAAATATGTGATAGATTTTATATGATATGTTTTTATGTATTTTTAGATGATATATTTTTAGATTGCATATAAATATACGTGATATATAAATACAAGATATATTTATATGTGATAGATAAGCGTATATGATAGATAAATGTATGCTATATTTTTCATGATATAGAAATACATGTAATATATAAATACATGATTTATAAATATATGATATATAAATATATGATATTCATATAGGATAAATATATGTGTACGATATATAAAGGTATGAGAGATAAATATATGATAGATTTTTCTATGATATAGAAAATATGTATAAAATATTATATATAAATACATGTAATATGTAAATCTATGATACATAAATCTATGATCTATAAATCTATGTGATATGTAAATATGAGATGTATTTACATACGATAGATAAATGTATGATATATAAAAGCATGTGATATATAAATATATATTTATATGTGATAGATAAATGTCGATAGATAAATGTATGTGATATATAAAGGTATGTGATAAATACATGTGATAGATGAATCTATGATATATTTTTACATGATATATTTTTATATCATAGATAAATATCTGATATATAAACACTGTCATGGGTATGATTTATCATTTAATAACGATCATTTATTGATCGCTATGAAATGATCGTTATCTCCCTTTATTAATTATTGTATTATCTCCCCATATTAATTATTGTAATATTATATCGTTTTATTAATTATTGTACCATGTTATCTCCCTACATTAATTACTGGATCATGTTATCTCGCTTTATTAATTATTTTATGATTATGTTATCTCGCTATATCAATTATTTTATTATTCTGTTATCTCGCTTTATTATTATTATCTCGCCATATTAATTATTGCATCATTATGTTATCTCCCTGCATTAATTATTGCATCATTATGTCATCTCCCTACATTAATTATTTTATGATTGTGTTATCTCCCTACATTAATTATCGGATCATTACGTTATCTCCCTCTATTAATTATTGTATTATTATTGCATCATTAGGTTATCTCCCTATATTGATCATTCTTAAATTATATCACTCTATTGATTATTGTATTGCAACTTATTTTATGTATTATTAATTTATAATAACTATTAATTATATCTATTTATCACATTATTAGGTTATATATAATGATATATTAATCATTATTTAATTATTATGCGTTACATCGCCATATTAGCTACTATATAGTTATATTAATCATTATTAATTTATTATATAGTACATCACCTTATTATTTATTATATCACTTTATTATTTATTATTAAATTATTATTTATTATATCGCCATATTATCATTTATTATATGGCTATATTAATAATTATTAAATTATTATTTATTATATCGCTTTATTGATCACTATTAGATTATTATTGATTATTTAACTATATTAATCATTATATTATGATCTATCGCTTTATTAATCATTATTAGATTGTTATTGATTATATGACTTTATTAATCATTATTAGATTATTACTGATTATATGACCATGTTAATCATTATACTGTGATCTATTATATGACTCTATTAATCATTATTAGATTATTATTTTATAATAATTACTAATTATTCTATTGCCGTGTATTACATGGCTGTATTAATTATTACATTAATCATTATTATTATCTATGATACCACTCTATTAATTATTATTATCTCTTGCGCCACATTCATTATCGCATCATTAGATGTTATTATCGCTCTAATAATTATTACACCGTTATTTATTACGCCCCTATATTAATATATTAATTATCATTCTATTGTTATTGATTACACCGTCCTTGGTACGATAATATTGTCACAATTAATACAAATATTCATTATTAGATCATTATTAGAGCGAGTTCTATTCCAGCCCCTTTTCCCGCCAATTCCAGCCCCTTTTCCCGGCAATTCCATCCCATTTTCCCGGCAATTCCATTCCCTTTTCCCGCCAATTTCAGCCTCTTTTCCCGGCAATTCCATTCCCTTTTCCCGCCAATTCCAGCCCCTTTTCCCAAGAATTCCGCCCATTTATCCCGGCAATTCCAGGCACTTTTCCCACTGATTCCATCCCCTTTTCCCGGTGATTCCACTCGCTTTTCCCACCAATTCCAGCCACTTTCCCCGCCAATTCCATCCAATTTCCCACCAATTCCACTCACTTCCCCGCACATCCATTCACATTTTTCCCGATGCTTCCACCCGCTTTTCCCGCCCATTCCATCCCTTTTCCCCGCTGATTCCATCCCCCTTTTCCTGCTGATTCCACCCCCCTTTTCCCACCCATTCCATCCCTTTCTCCCACCCATTCCACACCCGCTTTTCCCGCTGATTCCATCCCCCTTTTCCTGCTGATTCCATCCCTTTTTCCCGCCCATTCCATACCCCCTTTTCCCGCCCATTCCACCCCTTTTCCCACCAATTCCGCACCCGCTTTTCCCGCTGATTCCATCCCCTTTCCTGCCCATTCCATCCCCTTTTCCCGCCCATTCCACCCCCTTTCCTCACCCATTCCCCCTTCTCCCACCCATTCAATCCCCTTTTCCCACCCATTTTCCCCCCTTTTCCCACCCATTCCATCCCTTTTTCCCACTCATTCAATCCCCTTTTCCCACCCATTTTCCCCCCTTTTCCCACCCATTCCATCCCTTTTTCCCACCCATTTTCCCCCCTTTTCCCACCCATTTTCCCCCCTTTTCCCACCCATTTTCCCCCCTTTTCCCACCCATTCCCCCCCCTTCTCCCGCCCATTCCATCCCTTTTTCCCACCCATTCCATACCCCCTTTTCTCACCCATTTTCCCCCCTTTTCCCACCCATTTCCATCCCCTTTTCCCGCTGATTCCATCCCTTTTTCCCACCCATTCCTCCCCTTTTCCCACCCATTCCACCCCCTTCTCCCGCCCATTCCCCCCCTTTTTCCCCACCCATTCCCCCCCTTTTTCCCCACCCATTTTCCGCCCCCGCTTTCCCCCACGCACCCTCACCACCTCCCTGCCGCCGCCGCTCCACGCGTAGCCCTTCACCGTCAGCTCCCCCTCGGGCACGGCCGCCCCGGGCCGCGGCTCGGTGATCGCCGACTGCACCGGCAGCTCCTGGATGGCGGGGAGTCCACGGACGGGCAGAACCCTTTGTAGTCGTTCTGCTGCCAGTGGCTCGGGCTCTCGGCCGGTGACACGGCCACGCTCCGCAGCCACTTCACGCTCCGCGCTCCCACCACGCCGGGCACCACGACGCGCACCGGGAAGCCGTGATCCCGCGGCAGCTCCTGCCCGTTCATCTCGTAGGCCAGCAGCACCTCGGCCTCGGCGCTGATGGCTCGGTGAAACGGGATGGACGCTCCGTAAGGCGTCCCCGAAGCGTCCACGTCCAGCCCCTCGAAGCACACGTGCCACTCGCCCTCAGCGGGGGGATGGTCGCCGAAACCGGCGTGCAGCAGCACATCCCGGAGCCGCGCCCCGCCCCAGCGCGCCGTGCTGATGGCCCCGATGTCCCACGCCAGCCCCTTGACCGGCCGGACGCGGCTCATCTCGGACCTCCGGTTACCGGCGCATTGCAGCGTGGCCGTCACCTCGTGCTTGGGGAAGCGGGCCGCGCAGCTCCTCCAGCGACAGCGACAACGAGCGGCCACCGGGACCCTCCACGCGCAGCCGGTACGAGCCCGGCTCCACGGCGGGCACCGGGAGGTGGTTGCGGGTGAAGAAGAGCTCGTTGGGCGTCAAGAAACTCTGCGTCAGCAGCTCCGGTGGCGGCTCGGCGTTGAAAGGCTTCAGGCTGTTCACCCGCAGCGCCGGGTGGCGCGGGGGGTCACCGGCGAACGGGTCCTGGGTGTCCCCCGGGGGTGGCGCGGCCTCCTCGGGGCTCAGCTCGCCCACTTTGTAGTCGCGCAGCAGCTCCAGCACGTGTGGCTGGCTGTGCACGGCGTAGAGAGCCCAGAAGGGCTCCAGGGGTCCCCCGGCCGCCAGCAGCAGCTTGTCCGGTCCCCCCGGGTGCAGCTCCACGAAATCGGTGACATCGAAGACCTCGGTGCCGTGCGTGACCCACACGCGGTCCGCCGGGGTGCGGTGCCGGGCCACCTCGGCCCGGGTGTACCGTGGGTACTGCGGGGCTGGAGTGGCCTGGGCGGCCTGGGCGCTCTGCGGACACCGGACAGGTCAGAGGGAACCCGCCCGGGATCCCCCCCCACCCCCGGGTCCGGCAGGACCCCCCGAAAGCGGCTGGGGGGTGACACAGGCTCAGGGGTGGCACCTCTGTCCCCGTCCTGGGCAAGGAGCGGGGTTTGGGGGGTTCTGGAGGGTCCGGGCGCGGCCTCCCCTCCTCCCCCGGTGCTGCATCCCCGTGATCCCCCCCCTTGTCCCGGTGCCACCCCCTCCCCGTGATCCCCCTCTCCCGGTGCCACCCCCTCCCCGTGATCCCCCTCTCCCGGTGCCACCCCCTCCCCAGGTCCCCCTGTCCCGGTGCCACCCCCTCCCCAGGTCCCCCTCTCCCGGTGCCACCCCCTCCCCGTGATCCCCCTCTCCCGGTGCCACCCCCTCCCGTGATCCCCTTATCCCGATGCCACCCCCTCCCGGGATCCCCTCTCCCGGTGCCACCCCCTCCCCGTGATCCTCTGTCCCGGTGCCACCCCCCGCTCCGTGATCCCCCTATCCCGGTGCCACCCCCCTCCCCAGGTCCCCCTCTCCCGGTGCCACCCCCCTCTCCCGTGATCCCCCTATCCCGGTGCCACCCCCGCTCCGTGATCCCCTTATCCCGATGCCACCCCCCTCCCCGGGTCCCCCTCTCCCGGTGCCACCCCGTCCCCGGTGCCACCCTCTTCCCTCGGGATCCACCCCCCGGTGCCACCCCCTCCTGTGTTCCCGCTGTCCCGGTGTCACCTCTCACCGGGATCCGCCCCGTCAGGATCCAACCCCACCCCCGGTGTCATCGACCCGGGGAAGGCCCCGGAGGTGTCACCCCCCCCCCCCCCCCCCCCCCCCACCCCGCCCGGTGCCATCCCGGCGCCACCACCCCCGCTGTCACCGCGCTGTCGCTCACCCTCCGCCGCCGCTCTCCGTAGGCCAGGACGGCGCCGAGCCCCAGCAGCGCCGCCAGCACCGGGGCCGCCCCCCGGTGTCCCCCCGGGGCCGCGCTACCGGCGGCCAAGCGGGAGCAGCCGCGGTGCAGCTGCGTCAGCGGCGGGAGCCTGCGGGGACAGCGGGGTCACGGCGGCGCCGGCGACACCGGGGGGACACCGGGGGGGCCGCTCTTACCTGCGCCCGGCCATGGCCCGGAGCAGCAGCATCGCGGCGGCGGCGGCGGAACGGGAGAGCGGAGCTGCGGCGGGCACTGGGCGCCGGTACCGGGAAACGGCCCCGGTGACGCTGCCGGGGAAAGCGGCGATCAGGGACCTCTGCTGCGACACGACCGCGCCCGGTTCGCCTCCCCGCCCGCTCCGGTTCTGTCCCGCTGCCCCCAGCCCGCTCCCGGTTGTGCCCCCCCAGTCCCAGCCCGGTCCCGGTTCTGTCCCGCTGCCCCAGCCCGGTCCCGGTTGTTCCCCTCCCAGCCCCAGCCCGGTCCCGGTTCTGTCTCGCTGCCCCAGCCCGGTCCCAGTTGTCCCCCCCCCCCCAGTCCCAGCCCGGTCCCGGTTGTTCCCCTCCCAGCCCCAGCCCGGTCCCGGTTGTTCCCCTCCCAGCCCCAGCCCGGTCCCGGTTGTTCTCCCCCAGTCCCAGCCCGGTCCCAGTTCTGTCCCCGCTGCCCCAGCCCGATCCCCGTTGTTCCCCACCCAGCCCCAGCCCGATTCCGGTTGTCCCCTCCCCCAGTTCGGTCCCGGTTGTCGCCTCCTCAGCCCGGTCGGTCCCAGTTGTGTCCCCCGCCAGCTCCAGCCCGCTCCCGGTTGTTTTTCCCCCAGCCCGGTCCCGGTTCTTCCTTCCCCCACCCCAGTCCCTGTTGTCCCCAGCGCCATCCCGGTCCCGGTCCTTCCTTCCCCCACCCCGATCCCGGTTGTCCCCAGCGCCATCCCGGTCCCGGCTGTCCCCGCCGTAGGCCCAGCCCGCTCCCGGTTGTCCCCAAACCCCCCCACCCCCGGTCCCGGTTGTTTTCCCCGCCAGCCCCAGCAGGATCCCGGTTCTCCCTCCCCTCAGCCTCACCCCGGTGTCGGCTCAGGGTTTTCCGCCCCAGTCCCACCCCGGTCCCGGTTGTCCCCAGCCCCACCGCGGTCCCGCTCGTCCCCCGCCTCGCACCTGCGTAACGGTTCCGGTCCCGCGATGTCCGTGCGGGCACGGCCGCTTTAAGAGGGGCGCGGTGGGCGTGGCCTCGCGGAGGGCGCGAGCTCTCTGGCCACGCCCCCTCTGTTTACTTTAGCGGGGCCCACGTGGGCGTGGCCTCACTCCGGGTGGACCCCACCAGCACCGCCTTAAAGGGGCAACACCAGCAGAGGCAGCGGGGGTCTTTAAGAGAGCGGCCACGCGGATTTAAAGGGGCAGCGCCGCTCCCCGAATTTCCCGGTGGGAATTTGGGTAAATAACCGGCAAAAAAACGGCAAAAAAAAAAAAAAAAAAAAGAGCCGCCACGCAGCTGCGAACTCTGATAAGCGTTATCAGGGCAGGGCCGGCAGCTGGCACCGGATGGCTCCGCGGTTCCTCGCCGGTGCCAGCAGCGGTGGCCGCGTTGTCGCCGCGTCCCCTCCCTGAGCACACAAAAAGTTGGGAATTTTTTTGGTTTTGGGGGGGGGGTTTTTTCCCCCCTTTTTTTTTTTTTTTGTGTTTTTTTGGTTTTTTTTGGTGTTTTTTTTTATCGTTGTTCCGTTTTACTTTACATTAAATACATCGGTAAATCAGCGACCGAGTTGTGTGGTTACCACGATTGTTATTTCACCGAGAGGGAGGAGCTTCCCAAAGCAAGAGAAGAACGAACAGAAAAAAGGAAAAAAACAACCAAAAAAAAAAAACCTGAAAAGAAAAAAAAACGAGAATAAAGAGGGGAAAAAAGAGGGGAAAAAGGGGGGAAAAAGGGGGGAAAAAGGGGGGAAAAAGGGGGGAAAAAGGGGGGAAAAAGAGGGAAAAAAGAGGGAAAAAAAGAGGGGAAAAAAGAGGGAAAAGAGGGAAAAGAGGGAAAAAAGAGGGAAAAGAGGAAAAAGAGAGGAAAAAAGACGAAAAAACAAAAAAGAGGAAAAAAAAGAGGGAAAAAGAGAGAAAAAGGGGGGAAAAGAGAAAAAAAAGGGGAAAAAAGAGAAATAAAAGGGGAAAAAAAGAGAAAAAAAAGAGAAAAAAAGAGAAAAAAGGGGGAAAAAGAGGGAAAAAAAAGGGGGGAAAAAAGAGAAATAAAAGGGGGAAAAAAGAGGAAAAAAAAGAGAAATAAAAGGGGAAAAAAAATCAAGAAAAAGAGGAAGAAACCACAAAAAAAGAGAGGAAGGAGCTGCAGTGTCCCCGTTTGGTCCAGGGCTGGGACATGGGGGGGTCCTGGGGGGGTCCCCACCTTGGGGACAATTCCAGAGGCGCCGGGAATGGCCCCGGGGTGGCCCCAAGGGTCCCCGGGGTGGCCCCGGGAATGGCCCCGGGGTGGCCCCGAGGGTCCCCGGGGGTGGCCCCGGGGTGGCCCCGGGAATGGCCCCGGGAATGGCCCCGGGGTGGCCCCGAGGGTCCCCGGGGGTGGCCCCGGGAATGGCCCCGGGGTGGCCCCGAGGGTCCCCGGGGTGGCCCCGGGAATGGCCCCGGGGTGGCCCCGGGGTGGCCCCGAGGGTCCCCGGGGTGGCCCCGGGAATGGCCCCGGGGTGGCCCCGGGGTGGCCCCGAGGGTCCCCGGGGTGGCCCCGGGAATGGCCCCGGGGTGGCCCCGGGGTGGCCCCGAGGGTCCCCGGGGTGGCCCCGGGAATGGCCCCGGGGTGGCCCCGGGGTGGCCCCAAGGGGTCCCCGGGGTGGCCCCGGGAATGGCCCCGGGAATGGCCCCGGGGTGGGCCCCGAGGGTCCCCGGGGGTGGCCCCGGGAATGGCCCCGGGGTGGCCCCGAGGGTCCCCGGGGGTGGCCCCGGGAATGGCCCCGGGAATGGCCCCGGGAATGGCCCCGGGAATGGCCCCGGGGTGGCCCCGAGGGTCCCCGGGGGTGGCCCCGGGAATGGCCCCGGGATGGCCCCGAGGGTCCCCGGGGGTGGCCCCGGGAATGGCCCCGGGAATGGCCCCGAGGGTCCCCGGGGTGGCCCCCGCGGGCTCTGCCCCCGCCCTGGGGGCTTCATACGGGACCGGGTCCCTCCACCCCACAGCGCACCTCGGGGTGGCCCCCGCTTTTGGGGTGTCCTCAGCTTGGGGGGGCACAAATTTGGGGGTGGCCTCAGTTTTGGGGTGTCTCCAATTTGGGGTGTCTCCAATTTGGGGTGTCCCCAGTTTTAGGGTGTCTCCAATTCGGGGTATCCCAAATTCGGGGTGTCCCCAGTTTTGGGGTGTCTCCAATTCGGTGTGTCCCCATTTTGGGGTGTCTCCAAATCTGAGGTATCCCAAATTTCGGGGTGTTCCCACTTTGGGGTGTCCCCAAATTCGAGGTATCCCAATTTTGGGGTGTCCCAATTTTGGGGGTGTCCCTACCTTGGGGTGTCTCCAATTCGGGGTATCCCCATTTTGGGGGTGTCCCCAGTTTTAGGGTGTTCCAAATTTTGGGGGTGTCCCCACTTTGGGGTGTCCCCAAATTCGAGCTATCCCAATTTTGGGGGTGTCCCCACCTTGAGCTATCCCAAATTTGGGGGCGTCCCCAGTTTTAGGGTGTTCCAAGTTTTGGGGGTGTCCCCATTTTGGGGTGTCCCCAAATTCGAGCTATCCCAATTTTGGGGTGTCCCAATTTTGGGGTTGTCCTCACCTTGAGGTGTCCTAAATTTCGGGGTGTCCCTCCCTGGCCTGGCAGCACCCCTGGGACAGGGTGGGGGACACCGAGGGTCCCTCCAGCTCCAGAAGGGACCAGGACCACGGGCAGGGTGGGGGTGGCAACCGCTGGCCCCTCGTTGCCCCCTCGTTGCCCCCTCGCTGCCACCCCCCCGGGGACACGGGGACAGCACCCAAGGGTGGCCAGAGGGGACATCTGACCATAAAGTGCAAACCGAGATGGCCCCGGGATGGGGACAGGGACAAAGCGGGGGGGTGGCACCTGGGGGGTGGCCATGGCTGGGATCGGCAGGGAGGGACAGCGTGGCCACCACTGGGACCAGCTGGGGATGTCACCTGGGGGGCCGCCATGGATGGGATCACCTGGGGATGTCACCTGAGGGCCACCACTGGGACCAGCTGGGGATGTCACCTGGGGATGTCACCTGGGGGGCCACCACTGGGACCAGCTGGGGATGTCACCTGGGGGCCACCATGGATGGGATCACCTGGGGATGTCACCTGAGGGCCACCACTGGGACCAGCTGGGGATGTCACCTGGGGGGCCACCATGGATGGGATCACCTGGGGATGTCACCTGAGGGCCACCACTGGGACCAGCTGGGGATGTCACCTGTGGGCCGCCATGGATGGGATCACCTGGGGATGTCACTTGAGGGCCACCATGGATGGGATCACCTGGGGATGTCATCTGAGGGCCACCACTGGGACCAGCTGGGGATGTCACCTGTGGGCCACCACTGGGATCACCTGGGGATGTCACCTGGGGGCCACCATGGATGGGATCACCTGGGGATGTCACTTGAGGGCCACCATGGATGGGATCACCTGGGGATGTCACCTGAGGGCCACCAGGGCCGGGATCACCTGGGGATGTCACCTGGGGGGGCCACCACTGGGACCAGCTGGGGATGTCACCTGGGGGCCACCATGGATGGGATCACCTGCGGATGTCACCTGGGGGGCCACCACTGGGACCAAGCTGGGGATGTCACCTGGGGGCCACCATGGCCAGGACCACTGGGTGGGGGGGGGAGGGTGTCCCCATGGTGCCACCAAGGCCAGAATCATCGGGGGATGTCACAGCCACGGCCAGGACAGGAGGGGACATCGCTGTGGGGTGACCACGGCCATGGGGACATCGTTGTGCAGTGACCATGGCCCAGATGACCACGGGGACATCATTGTGGGGTGACCAGGGCTGGGCTGACCACGGGGGACATCGCTGTGGGGTGACCATGGCCCAGATGACCACGGGGACATCGCTGTGGGGTGACCAGGGCTGGGCTGACCACGGGGACATCGCTGTGGGGTGACCATGGCCCAGATGACCACGGGGACATCGCTGTGGGGTGACCAGGGCTGGGCTGACCATGGGGACATCGCTGTGGGGTGATCACAGCCAGGGTCACTGAGGGGACATCGCTGTGGGGTGACCACGGCCCAGATGACCACCAGGACATCGCTGTGGGGTGACCACGGGGACATCGCTGTGGGGTGACCACGGCCCAGATGACCACCAGGACATCGCTGTGGGGTGACCACGGGGACATCGCTGTGGGGTGACCACGGCCCAGATGACCACCAGGACATCACTGTGGGGCGACCACGGCGACATCGCTGTGGGGTGACCACGGCCCAGATGACCACCAGGACATCACTGTGGGGCGACCACGGCGACATCGCTGTGGGGTGACCACGGCCCAGATGACCACCAGGACATCGCTGTGGGGTGACCACGACCACGGGGCCGTTGGCCACAGGGCCACCCCCAGCGCTCAGGGTCCCCTCAGTGTCCCCGGATGTCCCCAGGCACTTGGGATCCTGCGGGGAGGGCCGCGGGGACGCTGCAGCTCCGGGAACGGGGCGGGAATCGTCAAAATCCCAACGAAATCGGTGCCGGCCCCTTGGAAAATCCATCCCGGGGGTCTCTGGGTGCCAGCGGCCCCCCAGGAGGGGACACTCGGGGCTCCCCGGATCCCGGGGGGGTGCCGGGGGGGGGGATCCCAGCGTCCTCGGGCCCGGGGATCCGGCGGGGACGGACGGAGAGTCCGGGGATCCTCAGGAACCCAGTCCCAGCCGAGCGGCCTCGGGAACGGGAGCAGGATCGGGGTCTGGTGGAGCCAGGAGGGATCTGGTGGAGCCAGGAGGGATCTGGTGAAGTTGGATGGGATCTGGTGGATCCAGGAGGGATCTGGTGGAGCCAAGAGGGATCTGGAGAATCCAGGAGGGATCTGGTGGAGCCAGGTGGGATCTGGTTGAGTTAGATGGGATCTGGTGGAGCCAGGAGGGATCTGGTGGAGTTGAATGGGATCTGGTGGAGCCAGGTGGGATCTGGAGGATCCAGGAGGGACCTGGTGGAGCCAGGAGGGACCTGGAGCACCCGTGTGAGATCTGGTGGAGCCAGGAGGGATCTGGAGGATCCAGGAGGGATCTGGTGGAGCCAGGAGGGATCTGGTGGATCCATGTGAGATCGGGTGGAGCCAGGAAGGGTCTGGAGAATCCCAGTGGGATTTGGAAAATCCAGGAGAGATTTGGTGGAGCCAGAAGAGATCTGGAGGATCCAGGTGGGATCTGGAGTATCTGTGTGGGGTCTGCAGGATCCAGGAGCGATCTGCAAGATCCGGGTTGGGTCTGGAGGACCCAGGAGGGATCTGATGGAGCCAGGTGGGATCTGGAGGATCCAGGAGGGATCTGATGGATCCAGGTGGGGTCTGGAGGATCCAGGAGGGATCTGACGGAGCCAGGTGGGGTCTGGAGGATCCAGGAGGGATCTGGTGCCAAGGAGGAGCCTTGGAAGCTTCAGGAAGAGGAGCTCGGGGAGGGTCCCAGGGCGGGGCCTCGGTGCCAGGCTGGAGGAGCGGCGTGACCAGCCTGGGGCTGGGATCGGGCTGGGATCTGATGGAGATCTGGCTGGGATCCTGGCTGGGATCTGTGCTGGGTCCTGGTGGGATCCTGGCTGAGATCTGATGGAGATGTGGCTGGGATCTGACTGGAATCCTGGCTGGGATCCTGGCTGAGATCTGGCTGGGATCTGATGGAGATCTGGCAGGGATCTGGCTGGAATCGGGCTGGAATCCTTGGTGGGATCCTGGCTGGGATCTGATGGAGATCTGGCTGGGATCGGGCTGGAATCCTTGGTGAGATCCTGGCTGGGATCCTGGCTGGGATCCGAGTTAGAATCTGGGCCAGATCCTGGCTGGGCTCTGGGCCGGATCCCATCTGGATCCCGGCAGATCCCCTCAGGCACTGCAGCTCTGCTGGCTGGGATCTGGGCTGGAATCTGGCCTCGAGCCCGGCTGGATTGGGGCTGGATTGGGGCTGGAATCCCGGCCGGATCCCAGTGGATCCCTCGGGCGGATCCCTCAGTTGCTGCAGCACTGGCCCCGGCCCTGCGGGCTCTGCTCGTGCAGATCCACGCCCCGGCCCCGGCCGCCGGCGCTGCTCGTGCTCTGGGGCTCGTTCTTTGGCAGCTTCTTGGCTGGAGCGAGAGGGGCCGGGGTCATTTGGGGTCATTTGGGGAGATTTAGGATGATTTGGGATCATTTGGGATCATTTGGGGTTATTGGGATGATCTGGGATGATTCAAGGATGATTTGGGATCATTTGAGATGATTCAGAAATGATTTGGGATCATTTGGGATTATCTGGGACTCTTGGGATGATTTCGGATCATTTCGGATCATTTGGGGAGATTTAGGATGACTTGGGACCATTTGGGATCATTTGGGATGATTCAGAGATGGTTTGGGATCATTTGGAATTATCTGGGATTCTTGGGATGATTTGGGATCATTTGGGGAGATTTAGGATCATTTGGGACCATTTGGGATGATTTGGGATGATTTGGGATCATCTGGGATGATTCAGAGATGGTTTGGGATCATTTGGGATTCTTGGGATCATTTGGGATCATTTGGGAAGATTTCGGATCATTTGGGATCATTTGGGATCATTTGGGATGATTCAGAGATGGTTTGGGATCATTTGGGATTATCTGGGATTCTTGGGATGATTTGGGATGATTCAAGGATGATTTGAGATCATTTGAGATGATTCAGAGATGGTTTGGGATCATTTGGGATTCTTGGGATCATTTGGGATCATTTGGGAAGATTTCGGATCATTTGGGATCATTTGGGATGATTCAGAGATGGTTTGGGATCATTTGGGATTATCTGGGATTCTTAGGATGATTTCGGATCATTTGGCATCATTTGGGGAGATTTCGGATCATTTGGGGCCATTTGGGATGATCTGGGATGATTCAAGAATCATTTGGGATCATTTGAGATGATTCAGAGATGGTTTGGGATCATTTGGGATCATGTGGGATCATTTGGGAAGATTTCGGATCATTTGGGACCATTTGGGATGATTTGGGATCATCTGGGATGATTCAGAGATGATTTGGGATCATTTGGGATTATCTGGGATTCTTGGGATCATTTGGGAAGATTTCGGATCATTTGGGATCATTTGGGATGATTCAAGGATGATTTGAGATCATTTGGGATGATTCAAGGATGATTTGGGATCATTTGGGATTCTTGGGATGATTTCGGATCATTTGGGGAGATTTCGGATCATTTGGGACCATTTGGGATGATTTGGGATGATTCAAGGATGATTTGGGATCATTTGGGATTATTTGGGATTCTTGGGATGATTTCGGATCATTTGGGATGATTTGGGGTTATTGGGATGATTCAAGGATGATTTGGGATCATTGGGGATGATTCAGAGATGGTTTGGGATCATTTGGGATTATCTGGGATTCTTGGGATGATTTCGGATCATTTGGGATGATTCAAGGATGATTTGAGATCATTTGAGATGATTCAGAGAGGGTTTGGGATCATTTGGGATTATCTGGGATTCTTGGGATCATTTGGGATCATTTGGGAAGATTTCGGACCATTTGGGGAGATTTAGGATCATTTGGGACCATTTGGGATGATTTGGGATGATTCAAGGACGATTTGAGATCATTTGAGATGATTCAAGGATGATTTGGGATCATTTGGGATTATCTGGGATTCTCGGGATGATTTCGGATCATTTGGGATGACTTGGGGTTATTTGGGATGATTTGGGGTTGATTCGGGGATGATTCAGGGATGATTCGTGGTTATTGGGATGATTTCGGGTTATTTGGGATGATTTGGGGTTTTTGGGATGATTTGGGATCATTTGGGATTTTGGAATGATTTGGGAACCCCCCTGAGACCCCAAAAATCCCCCCTGAGCCCCCTCAGAACCCCCCTGAGCCCCCAAAAATCCCCCCTGAGCCCCCTCAGCCCCCCTGAGCCCCCTTCCCCTCCACAGCTCCCACCCAACCCCAGCGTCACCCTCCCAAAATTCCCATTGGGAACAGGGAAAACACCCCCAAAACCCCTCAGAACACCCCCAAAAATCCCTTCTGGGACCCCCCAAACCCCCCTCAGACCCCCCAAATCCCCCCAAGACCCCTCAGCCCCCTCTGAACCTCCTTCCCCTCCACAGCTCCCACCCAACCCCAGCGTCACTCTCCCAAAATTCCCATTGGGAACAGGGAAAACACCCCCAAAACCCCTCAGAACACCCCAAAAATCCCCTCTGAGACCCCTCAAATCCCCCTCAAAACCCCCTGGGACCCTCCCAGACCCCCAAACCCCCCTCAGAACCCCCCCCTGAGCCCCCTTCCCCTCCACAGCTCCCACCCAACCCCAGCGTCACCCTCCCAAAATTCCCATTGGGAACGGGGAAAACACCCCCAAAACCCCTCAGAACACCCCAAAAATCCCCTCTGAGACCCCCCAAATCCCCCTCAAAACCCCCTGGGACCCTCCCAGACCCCCAAACCCCCCTCAGAACCCCCCTGGGACCCCTCAGCCCCCCCTGAGCCCCCTTCCCCTCCACAGCTCCCACCCAACCCCAGCGTCACCCTCCCAAAATTCCCATTGGGAACGGGGAAAACACCCCCAAAACCCCTCAGAACACCCCAAAAATCCCTTCTGGGACCCTTCCAGACCCCCCCAAACCCCTCTGAGACCCCCCCCAGACCCTTCAGAGCACCCCAAACCCTCCTCAGAACCCCCCTGGGACCCCTCAGCCCCCCCTGAGCCCCCTTCCCCTCCACAGCTCCCACCCAACCCCAGCGTCACCCTCCCAAAATTCCCATTGGGAACGGGGAAAACACCCCCAAAACCCCTCAGAACACCCCAAAAATCCCATCTGGGACCCTCCCAGACCCCCCCAAACCCCTCTGAGACCCCCCCCAGACCCTTCAGAGCACCCCAAACCCTCCTCAGAACCCCCCTGGGACCCCTCAGCCCCCCTGAGCCCCCTTCCCCTCCACAGCTCCCACCCAACCCCAGCGTCACCCTCCCAAAATTCCCATTGGGAACAGGGAAAACACCCCCAAAACCCCTCAGAACACCCCAAAAATCCCCTCTGGGACCCCTTAAGGAGCCCCCAGCCCCCCTGAGCCCTCACCGATGGCCAGGAAGAGGTCGTTGACATTCATGGCTGTCTTGGCCGACGTCTCCATGAACAGCAGGCTGTTGTCGTCGGCGTAGGCCTGGGCTTCCTGCGGGAACGGGGCCTTTGGGGGGGCTGGGGGGCCTCAGAGGGGTTTGGGGTGGCTGGGAGGGTCCCAGAAGGGATTTTTGGGGTGTTCTGAGGGGTTTTTGGGGGTGTTTTCCCTGTTCCCAATGGGAATTTTGGGAGGGTGACGCTGGGGTTGGGTGGGAGCTGTGGAGGGGAAGGGGGCTCAGGGGGGGCTGAGGGGTCCCAGGGGGGTTCTGAGGGGGGTTTGGGGTGCTCTGAGGGGTCTGGGGGGGGTCTCAGAGGGGTTTGGGGGGGGTTTGGGGGGTCCCAGAGGGGATTTTTGGGGTGTTCTGAGGGGTTTTGCAGGTGTTTTCCCCGTTCCCAATGGGAATTTTGGGAGGGGTGATGCTGGGGTTGGGTGGGAGCTGTGGAGGGGAAGGGGGCTCAGGGGGGGCTGAGGGGTTTGGGAGGCTCTCAGGGGTCTCAGAGGAGTTTGAGGGGGATTTGGGGGGGTCTCAGAGGGGATTTTTGGGGTGTTCTGAGGGGTTTTGGGGGTGTTTTCCCTGTTCCCAATGGAATTTTGGGAGGCTGACGCTGGGGGTTGGGTGGGAGCTGTGGAGGGGAAGGGGGCTCAGGGGGGGCTGAGGGGGGCTCAGGGGGAGTTTGAGGGGTCTCAGGGGGGTTCTGAGGGGGGTTTGGGGGGTCTCAGAGGGGATTTTTGGGGTGTTCTGAGGGGTTTTGGGGGTGTTTCCTGTTCCCAATGGGAATTTTGGGAGAGGTGACGCTGGGGTTGGGTGGGAGCTGTGGAGGGGAAGGGGGCTCAGGGGGGGCTGAGGGGTCCCAGGGGGGTTCTGAGGGGGTCTGGGGGCGTCTCAGGGGGGTTTGGGGTGTCTGGGGGGTCTCAGGGGTCTCTGAGGAGTTTCAGGGGGGTCTTGGGGGTCTCAGGGGGGTCTCGGGGGGTCTCAGGGGGGTTCTGAGGGGTCTCAGGGGGGTTCTGAGGGGGCCTCACCACCTGCAGGGAACATCAGGCACACCCCAGCCCCCCCAAAATTCCCAAAATCCCCAAAAAAACCTCATCCAGAATGAAAAAATTTAAGAAACTTAAAAAAAAAATTAAAGAAATTTAAAAACAACCCAAAATCCTCCAGAAATCCTTCAAAAAAACCAAAATAAAACCTGCAGAAATCGGCAAAAAACACCCAAAAATGCCCAAAAAACACCCAAAAATGCCCCAAAATGCCTTGGGAGTGCCCCAGGTGCCCCTGCTCACCTCGTACTCCACCATCCTCTTGCTGGCCAGGTCGGCCTTGTTGCCGGCCAGGGCGATGACGATGCTGGGGCTGGCCTGGCGCTGCAGCTCCTTCACCCAGCTCCGGGCACGGGCAAAGGTCTCCTGGGGAGGGGGATGGAGACCCCTCCTCAAATCCCTGAGACCCCTGAGAGACCCCTGAGACCCCTGAGACCCCTCCTCAAATCCCTGAGACCCCTGAGACCCCTCCTCAAATCCCTGAGACCCCTCCTCAAATCCCTGAGCCCCCTGCAGCTCCTTCACCCAGCTCCGGGCACGGGCAAACGTCTCCTGGGAGGGGGATGGAGACCCCTCCTCAAATCCCTGAGACCCTGAGAGACCCCTGAGACCCCTCCTCAAATCCCTGAGAGACCCCTGAGACCCCTCCTCAAATCCCCTGAGCCCCCTGCAGCTCCTTCACCCAGCTCCGGGCACGGGCAAAGGTCTCCTGGGGAGGGGGATGGAGACCCCTCCTCAAATCCCTGAGACCCCTGAGAGACCCCTGAGACCCCTGAGACCCCTCCTCAAATCCTGAGACCCCTCCTCAAATCCCTGAGATCCCTGAGACCCCTCCTCAAATCCCATGGGACCCCTGAGAGACACCTGACACCCCTGCTCAAATTCCCCGAGACCCCTCCTCAAATCCCTGAGACCCCTCAGAAACCCCTGAGACCCCTCCTCAAATCCCATGGGACCCCTGAGAGACCCGACAGACCCGAGACCCCTGAGAGACCCCTGAGACCCCTCCTCAAATCCCTGAGACCCCTCCTCAAATCACCAGAGACCCCTGAGAGACACCTCAGAACCCCCCCAAAACCACTCAAAACCCCTCAGAACCTCCCTGAGACCCCTCAGAACCTCCTCAAAACTCCTCAGAACCCCCCTGAGACCCCTCAGAACCTCCTCAAAACTCCTCAGAACCCCCCTGAGACCCCTCAGAACCTCCTCAAAACTCCTCAGAACCTCCCTGAGACCCCTCAGAACCTCCCTGAGACCCCTCAGAAACCCCCGAGACCCCTCAGAACCTCCTCAAAACTCCTCAGAACCTCCCTGAGACCCCTCAGAACCTCCTCACAACCCCTCAGAACCCCCCGAGACCCCTCAGAACCTCCCCAAAACCCCTCAGAACCCTCCTGAAACCCCCAAACCTCCCCAATACCTGGTTGGTGATGTCAGAGACCACGATGGCAGCCTGAGCCCCCCGGTAGGACCCCCTGAGACCCCTCAGAACCCCCCTGAAACCCCTCAGAAACCCCCAAAATCACTCAAACCCCTCAGAACCTCCCCAAAACCCCCCTGAGACCCCCCAAAGCCCCCCAAAACCTGGTTGGTGATGTCAGAGACCACGATGGCAGCCTGAGCCCCCCAGTAGTACCCCCCGGAGACCCCTCCTCAAATCACCAGAGACCCCTGACAGACACCTCAGAACCCCCCCAAAACCCCTCAGAACCTCCTCAAAACCCCTCAGAACCCCCCTGAGGACCCCCAAACCCCCCCAATCCCCTCAGAACCCCCCTGAGACCTCCCAAACCCCCCCAAATCCCCCAATACCTGGTTGGTGATGTCAGAGGCCACGATGGCAGCCTGAGCCTCCCGGGGGTACCCCCTGAGACCCCTCAGAACCCCCCCAAAACCCCTCAGAACCTCCTCAAAACCCCCCTGAGACCCCTCAGAACCCCCCAAAACCCCTCAGAACCTCCTCAAAGCCCCTCAGAACCCCCCTGAGACCCCCCAAATGCCCCCAATACCTGGTTGGTGATGTCAGAGACCACGATGGCAGCCTGACCCCCCGGTAGTACCCCCCTGAGACCCCTCAGAACCCCCCTGAAACCCCTCAGAAAGCCCCCAAAAACCCCCCTGAGACCCCCCCAAAGCCCCCCAATACCTGGTTGGTGATGTCGTAGACCACGATGGCAGCCTGAGCCCCCCGGTAGTACATGGGGGCCAGGCTGTGGTAGCGCTCCTGCCCCGCCGTGTCCCAGATCTCAAACTTCACCGTGGTGTCGTCCAGGCACACGGACTGCGTCAGGAACGCGGCTGGGGGACGGGCACGGGGGGCACGGGGTCACCAGGGGCACCCAGGGACAGCCCAGGGTGTCACCAGCGCACCCAGGGACAGCCCAGGGTGTCACCAGCGCACCCAAGGACAGCCCAGGGTGTCACCAATGCACCCAGGGACAGCCCAGGGGGTCACCAAACCCACCCAGGGAAAGCCCAGGGTGTCACCAAACCCACCCAGGGACAGCCCAGGGTGTCACCAGCGCACCCAGGGACAGCCCAGGGTGTCACCAGCGCACCCCAGGGACAGCCCAGGGTGTCACCAGCACAGCCAGGGACAGCCCAGGGTGGTCACCAGCGCAGCCAGGGACAGCCCAGGGGGTCACCAAACCCA
Source organism: Corvus hawaiiensis (assembly GCF_020740725.1). NCBI lineage: Eukaryota > Metazoa > Chordata > Aves > Passeriformes > Corvidae > Corvus > Corvus hawaiiensis. The sequence continues at coordinate 1,891,219 of NC_063236.1, forward strand.
CCCAGGGACAGCCCAGGGTGTCACCAACACAACCAGGGACAGCCCAGGGTGTCACCAGCACAGCCAGGGAAAGCCCAGGGTGTCACCAGCACAGCCAGGGACAGCCCAGGGTGTCACCAAGGCACCCAGGGACAGCCCAGGGTGTCACCAGCGCACCCAGGGACAGCCCAGGGTGCCACCAATGCACCCAGGGACAGCCCAGGGTGTCACCAAGGCACCCAGGGACAGCCCAGGGTGTCACCAGCACAGCCAGGGACAGCCCAGGGTGTCACCGGCACCCAGGGACAGCCCAGGGTGTCACCAGCACAGCCAGAGACAGTCCAGGGTGTCACCAGCGCACCCAGGGACAGCCCAGGGTGTCACCAAACCCCACCCAGGGAAAGCCCAGGGTGTCACCAAACCCACCCAGGGACAGCCCAGGGTGTCACCAGCGCACCCAGGGACAGCCCAGGGTGTCACCAGCGCACCCAGGGACAGCCCAGGGTGTCACCAGCACAGCCAGGGACAGCCCAGGGTGTCACCAGCGCAGCCAGGGACAGCCCAGGGGGTCACCAAACCCACCCAGGGACAGCCCAGGGTGTCACCAACACAACCAGGGGACAGCCCAGGGTGTCACCAGCACAGCCAGGGAAAGCCCAGGGTGTCACCAGCACAGCCAGGGACAGCCCAGGGTGTCACCAAGGCACCCAGGGACAGCCCAGGGTGTCACCAGCGCACCCAGGGACAGCCCAGGGTGCCACCAATGCACCCAGGGACAGCCCAGGGTGTCACCAAGGCACCCAGGGACAGCCCAGGGTGTCACCAGCACAGCCAGGGACAGCCCAGGGTGTCACCGGCACCCAGGGACAGCCCAGGGTGTCACCAGCACAGCCAGAGACAGCCCAGGGTGTCACCAGCGCACCCAGGGACAGCCCAGGGTGTCACCAAACCCACCCAGGGACAGCCCAGGGTGTCACCAAACCCACCCAGGGACAGCCCAGGGTGTCACCAAGGCACCCAGGGAAAGCCCAGGGTGTCACCAACGCACCCAAGGACAGCCCAGGGTGTCACCAATGCACCCAGGGACAGCCCAGGGGGTCACCAGCGCACCCAGGGACAGCCCAGGGTGTCACCAGCGCACCCAGGGACAGCCCAGGGTGTCACCAGCACAGCCAGGGACAGCCCAGGGTGTCACCAGCACAGCCAGGGACAGCCCAGGGTGTCACCAGCGCACCCAGGGACAGCCCAGGGTGTCACCAAGGCACCCAGGGACAGCCCAGGGTGTCACCAACACACCCAGGGACAGCCCAGGGTGTCACCAAGGCACCCAGGGACAGCCCAGGTTGTCACCAGCACAGCCAGGGACAGCCCAGGGTGTCACCAACACACCCAGGGACAGCCCAGGGTGTCACCAAGGCACCCAGGGACAGCCCAGGATGTCACCAACACACCCAGGGACAGCCCAGGGTGTCACCAACACACCCAGGGACAGCCCAGGGTGTCACCAGCACAGCCAGGGACAGCCCAGGGTGTCACCAGCGCACCCAGGGACAGCCCAGGGTGTCACCAGCACAGCCAGGGACAGCCCAGGGTGTCACCAGCGCACCCAGGGACAGCCCAGGGTGTCACCAGCACAGCCAGGGACAGCCCAGGGTGTCACCAGCGCACCCAGGGACAGCCCAGGGTGTCACCAACGCACCCAGGGGAAAGCCCAGGGTGTCACCAAGGCACCCAGGGAAAGCCCAGGGTGTCACCAGCACAGCCAGGGACAGCCCAGGGTGTCACCAAACCCACCCAGGGAAAGCCCAGGGTGTCACCAGCACAGCCAGGGGACAGCCCAGGGTGTCACCAGCACAGCCAGGGACAGCCCAGGGTGTCACCAACGCACCCAGGGACAGCCCAGGGTGTCACCAACGCACCCAGGGACAGCCCAGGGTGTCACCAGCGCACCAGGGAAAGCCCAGGGTGTCACCAGCACAGCCAGGGACAGCCCAGGGTGTCACCAGCACAGCCAGGGACAGCCCAGGGTGTCACCAGCGCACCCAGGGACAGCCCAGGGTGTCACCAACACACCCAGGGACAGCCCAGGGTGTCACCAAGGCACCCAGGGACAGCCCAGGGTGTCACCAGCACAGCCAGGGACAGCCCAGGGTGTCACCAGCGCACCCAGGGACAGCCCAGGGTGTCACCAGCACAGCCAGGGACAGCCCAGGGTGTCACCAGCGCACCCAGGGACAGCCCAGGGTGTCACCAATGCACCCAGGGACAGCCCAGGGTGTCACCAGCGCAGCCAGGGACAGCCCAGGGTGTCACCAGCACAGCCAGGGACAGCCCAGGATGTCACCAACACACCGAGGGAAAGCCCAGGGTGTCACCAACACACCCAGGGAAAGCCCAGGGTGTCACCAGCACAGCCAGGGACAGCCCAGGGTGTCACCCAGCGCACCCAGGGACAGCCCAGGGTGTCACCAACCCACCCAGGGACAGCCCAGGGTGTCACCAACGCACCCAGGGACAGCCCAGGGTGTCACCAGCGCACCCAGGGACAGCCCAGGGTGTCACCAGCGCACCCAGGGACAGCCCAGGGTGTCACCAACGCACCCAGGGACAGCCCAGGGTGTCACCAACGCACCCAGGGACAGCCCAGGGTGTCACCAACACAACCAGGGACAGCCCAGGGTGTCACCAGCGCACCCAGGGACAGCCCAGGGTGTCACCAAACCCACCCAGGGACAGCCCAGGGTGTCACCAAGGCACCCAGGGACAGCCCAGGGTGTCACCAGCACAGCCAGGGACAGCCCAGGGTGTCACCAGCACAGCCAGGGACAGCCCAGGGTGTCACCAGCGCACCCAGGGACAGCCCAGGGTGTCACCAGCACAGCCAGGGACAGCCCAGGGTGTCACCAGCGCACCCAGGGACAGCCCAGGGTGTCACCAAACCCACCCAGGGACAGCCCAGGGTGTCACCAAACCCACCCAGGGACAGCCCAGGGTGTCACCAGCACAGCCAGGGACAGCCCAGGGTGTCACCAACACAACCAGGGACAGCCCAGGGTGTCACCAAACCCACCCAGGGACAGCCCAGGGTGTCACCAAGGCACCCAGGGAAAGCCCAGGGTGTCACCAGCACAGCCAGGGACAGCCCAGGGTGTCACCAGCGCACCCAGGGACAGCCCAGGGTGTCACCAATGCACCCAGGGACAGCCCAGGGTGTCACCAATCCTCTCAGCACCCCAGATCCCAGCCAGGACAACGCCAGATCCCGCTGGGATCCCTCTCAGCACCCCCAA
>NC_063236.1:1894687-1952318 GCF_020740725.1 Corvus hawaiiensis
CTTCCGAAGCTGGAGAAGCGGCTGCGCGCTACGGCTGGGCGTGTGCAGGCCCTGGAAGGGGCGCTGAGGGCGGCCAAGGAGGGGGCGCGGCTGGACAAGCGCCTGTACCAGCAGGAGGTGGAGCGGATCCGCGAGGCCGTGCGGGCCCGGGGGGGCGCGGCGGGGGCCCGGCGCCCACATCGGTACGGGGGGCACGGCGGGCACCGGAACGCGGGGTGCAGGGTGGGCACGGGGGGTGCGCGGGGAGCTGCGGGGCGGGGGGGGGCACAGGTACAGGGGTGCAGGGGGTGAGGGGGGTGCAGGGTGGGCACGGGGGGGTGCAGGGTGGGTACAGGGGGTGCGGCACATGGGGGGTGCAAGGAGTGCCCAGGGTGCAGGGTGGGCACAGGGGGTGCACAGGATGGAGCGGCACTGGGTACTGGGGTGCAGGGGGGGCACGGGGGTGCAGGGGGGACACGGGGGTGCAGGGGGGACACGGGGGTTGCAGGGGTGGGCAGGGGGACACGGGGGTGCATGGGGGACACGGGGGGTGCAGGGTGGGCACCCGTCCTGGCACGCTCTGGGGTTCATAGGGGGTGCTGCGGCTGACACCCCCTGCAAGGGCCGAGGGTCCGGCCCAGGGGGTGTCACAGACTCTGGGGGTGCTCCCGGGGGTGCCGGGTGCCAGCCAGCGCCCCTGACCCCGCCGTGCCCCCCCAGCCAAGCCGGTGCGGCCGGGGCAGGTGCCGTCGCCCACCGGGCTGAGCTACACCAACAGCCTGTTCCAGGGGTACCCCCGGGGCGGGCCCCCTGCCCGGCCCCCACGGCCTGTGAGTGGGGCGGGGGGCAATGGGGGGGCTTGACGGGAGGGCAGAGGGGGCACACGGGGGTGCAGGGGCATGGGGGCTGCCTGGGGGGAGGGCGAAGGAGGCACAGGGGGTGCAGGGAGCGTGGGAGGGTCCGGGGGGGGGGGGCAGGAGGAGTGGCAGGGGGGTCCGGGGGGGGAGGGCGGGTGGGGTACGGGGGGTGCAGAGGGCAGGGGGGGATCCCTCGGGAAAGGAGGGGCAGGCTCGGGTTTTCTGAGGGGCTGGAGCGGGGGGCAGGGCACGGGGTGCCCCCCCCGGTGCCAGCAGTGCCCAGGGGGGTCTCAAGGCCTCTGTCCCCCTGTCGCTGTGTCCCCCCCTCCCCATGCCCCCCCCCCCAGCTTTGCCAGCGGCCCCCCCACGCTGTCCAGCAGCCCCCCGGACTCCTACCAGCAGCTCAACGTGGATAACGGTGAGGGGGGGGCCCGGGGGACGTGGGGTGTCCCCAGTTTTGGGGTGGTTGCCACGGGGGGGGGTGGGGGTGTCCCCAAACCTCGCCGCTGGAGCTGCTGCTCTTCCTTGCAGGGAACGTGACAGACATCAACGACAACAGGTGAGGGGGGGCCGGGGCTGGGGGGGTCTCGGGGAGAGGGGGGGGGGCCCAGCTGACACCCCCGTGCCCCCCAGGAGTGACCTGTCCTGCGCCTGCGAGGCCGAGGAGGCGGCCAAGCTCTTCCCCCTGCGCCAGGAGACGGCGGCCAGTTAATGCCCCCCCAGGTACGGGACCCCCATCCCAGCCCACTCCTCACACACCCCCGGGGGACCCCCGCCCCCCACTGTCTCAGGGACCCCGGGGATCCCCCCCCAACCCTACACCCCCCCCCAGTCCCAGTTCCCCCCCATTCCTTGGGTGTCCCCAGCGCTCCCTTGGGATGCCCCCAAATCCCTGCACCCCGCTACTCCCAAACCCCTCCCCACTCCTACAGGGCCTGGGGTCCCCCCCCCATCCTTGGGGGACGCCCGGGGTGGGTCTGTCCCCCCCAACCCGCGTGTCCCCCCCCCCAGGTCCTGCCAGACCCGGCTCCGCTCGCATGTCCTGGTGTCACCCGTGTCCTGTGCTCGTGCCACGCTCGCCCCGTGCCGGGGGGGCTGTCCCCCCCCCACCAGGACCCCCCCCCGGGACACCCCAATCCCGCTGTGGGGGGCGGCGCCGGGGGCCGCCCGAGCTGCCTTAACGCGGACCTGGAGAATGTCACCCCCCGGCCCGGCCCCACAAGTGGGGGGCAGCCCCCCCTCCCCGCACCCCCCGGGTCCCCTCGCTTGGCATCTCGGCTGTGCCCCCCCCCCCCCTCCACAGGACCGTCCGGGCCATCCTCGCGTGGGGGTCCCCCGTGCCCCCCGCCCCCCCCAGCGCTGCATGTCCCGCCCGGCGCGGCCGGGAGGCTCAATAAAGGCTGGAGATGCTGAGAGGAGCCTGGGGGGCCGCGGAGGGGGCTGGGGGTGCTGGGGGGGGCCGGGGGGGCTGGGGGGAGGGGGCTGGGGGGAGCGGAGTCCACACCGGGCATTTGGGGGGACACTCGTTCCAGGGATGGGGGGGACACGGGACATTTGGGGGCAGCGGGGAAGGACACGGGGGTCTGGGGAGGGGGGAGTGGGACCCCCCCTGCACGGGATGCTCTGCGGGTATCACACGTGTCCCTGTGGGGTCACAGCTGTCCCTATGGGGTCACACCTGTCCCTGTGGGTCACAACCGGTCCCTATAGCAGTCACACCTGTCCCTATGGGGTCACGCCTGTCCCTGTGGGTCACACCTGTCCCTATAGAGTCACACCTGTCCCTATGGGGTCACACCTGTCCCTGTGGGTCACACCGGTCCCTATAGCAGTCACACCTGTCCTTGTGGGGTCACACCTGTCCCTGTGGGTCACACCTGTCCCTATGGGGTCACACCTGTCCCTGTGGGTCACACCGGTCCCTATTGGGTCACACGTGTCCCTGTGGGTCACACCTGTCCCTATGGGGTCACACCTGTCCCTGTGGGTCACACCTGTCCCTGTGGGTCACACCGGTCCCCTATAGCAGTCACACGTGTCCCTGTGGGTCACACCTGTCCCTTTGGGTCACACCTGTCCCTATGGGGTCACACCTGTCCCTGTGGGTCACACCTGTCCCTTTGGGTCACACGTGTCCCTGTGGGTCACACCGGTCCCTTTGGGTCACACGTGTCCCTGTGGGTCACACCGGTCCCTATGGGGTCACACCTGTCCCTATGGGGTCACACCTGTCCCTGTGGGGAAGGGGGCCCCCCTCTCGTTTTCCCACACCCCATGCAGGGATCGCACCTGTCCCCTGCAGGTGTCACACGAGTCCCCTGTGTGGTTCACGCGTGTCTCTGTGCGGATCGGGGCCCCCCTGTCGGTTTTGCACGTCCCCAGCAGGGACTGCCTGTGTCCCCTGTAGGGGTCACGCACAAGTCCCCCACGGGGATCACGTGTCCTGCATGGGATCACATGTCCCCATACGGGTCACACACCTGTCCCCCTATGGGGTCACACACCTGTCCCCCTATGGGGTCACACACCTGTCTCCCTATGGGATCACACCTGTCCCCCTATGGGGTCACACACCTGTCTCCCTATGGGATCACGTGCCCATACGGGTCACACCTGTCCCCCTATGGGGTCACACCTGTCCCCTATGGGGTCACACACCTGTCCCCATACGGGTCACACACCTGTCCCCCTATGGGGTCACACACCTGTCTCCCTATGGGACCACGTGCCCATACGGGTCACACCTGTCCCCCTATGGGGTCACACCTGTCCCCTATGGGGTCACACCTGTCCACTACGGGGATCAGACACCCCTTTTTGTTTCCCACGCCACCAACCGGGGTCACCCCCGTCCCTGTGCTGATCACCCGTGTCCCCAGCAGGTGTCACCCCCTGTCCCAGCGGGGATCACCCCTGTCCCTGCAGGTGTCACCCCCGTCCCTGCAGGTGTTATCCCTGTTACAGAATCACAGAATTGCCAAGGTTCCAAGACACCTTCAGGATCACCCGGTCCCACCCAGCACTGCCCGTGGAGCCCCTAAACCACTGAAACCCTAAACCACATCACCTGGTGCCGGGTCCCGACACCTCTTGGACCCCACCAGGGACACCCCCCGGCCCGCCCCCAGCTCCCCGGGCAGCCCCTTCCAGTGCCAACCCCTCCAACACTCCAGAATCGTCTCATCGCTCATCCTGCTCCCCTGACTCACTTTAGGGCCGTTTCCTCGGGACAGGGCAGGAGGGGCGGCCCCACCTGGGACAATGGGGAGCGGTGGGATCCCCCCGAGCCTCCTCTCCTCCAGACCGAGCACCCCCAGCCGCCCCTCAGCGGGCGTTTTCCAGACCTTTCCCGAGCGTGGCTCCCTTCTCTGGACACGCTGCAGCCCCTCTGAAATGAGGGGCCCAGAGCTGGACACAGCCCTGGAGGGGTGGCCCCAGCAGTGCCCAGCACAGGGGCAGGCGCTGGCCTGGTCCTGCTGGCCACTCTTCCTGCTCCAGCCCAGGTGACGCTGCCCACGTGGGCACAGCCGGGCTCGTGTCCAGCCCCTGTCCCCAGCCCCTTTCCCAGCTCTCCTCCCCAGCCCTCAGCATTCCATGGGGATGTTGTGACGCTGCTGCGGGACCCTTGGCCTTGGTGACCCTCACACCCCGCTGGGCTCAGCCCATGGCTCCAGCCTGTCCTGATCCTCTGCAGGGCCTTCCCACCCTCCAGCAGATCCACATCCCACCCAGCTCGGTGTCACCTGTGAACCGACTCGGGGTGTCCCCAACCCCTCATCCCGGTCAGCAGCAAAGGTGTGAAACAGGAGCGGCCCCAGCAGTGACCCCGGGGAGCCCCACGGGGGCCTGGCCCCTCCTGGGTTTGGTTCCATTCCCCACCTGGGCCATCAGCTGGGACTGGACCCACTGAGGATCCACCCCGTGCTCAGACACTGATCCAGGAGCTGCTGCGGGAGACGGTGCTGGACATGCCTGAAGGGCAGGGGGACATCCAGAGCTCCCCTGAAGGGCAGGGGGACATCCAGAGCTCTCCCAAAGGACAGGGGGACATCCAGAGCTCTCCTGGGGACATCCAGAGCTCCCCTGAAGGGCAGGGGGACATCCAGAGCTCTCCCAAAGGACAGGGGGACATCCAGAGCTCTCCTGGGGACATCCAGAGCTCCCCTGAAGGGCAGGGGGACATCCAGAGCTCTCCCAAAGGACAGCGGGACATCCCCCACCTTCTTGTCCCCTGCTGAGCGGTCACTCGGTCACAGAAGGACACCAGGCCCTGCCTTTCCCCGAGCGCTGCCCTGCCCAGTGTCCTGCCCAGGCCGGGCTCAGCCCGCTGCGGGTCCAGGGGGGACGTTCTGGTGTCCCTCCTTACCCACCAGGGAAAACCCCAACATTTTGGGGTCACTTGGCCCAAGTGGCGCTGTCCCCACCAGCCCTGGCCAGTGACAAAGGGCGGGTCCAGCAGCCCCTCCTCAGGTCCCAGGTGTGGCAGAAGTTCTCTCTCACACTCGGGAGCCTCCTGGACTGGGGTAACGTCCGGGTGACATCCGGGTGACATCCAGGTGACGTCCGGGTGACATTTGGGTGACGTTTGGGTGATGTTTGGGTGATGTCCGGGTGACGTCCGGCCAGGTGAGGCTGCCCAGGTACCTGAGGGCCGATGGCCGCGGGAGCTCTGCGGGACAGTTCAGCCTCCCCTCACCCCTCAGCCTGGCTGGGGGTCTGGAACTGACCCCCCGTGACACCCGGCCTGCTGACCTCGCCCTGACCTCCACCCGCAGGCACTCGGCCGTATCGCCTTCGTCATCGTCATCATCGTCACCTTCATCATCGTCACCTTCATCATCATCATCATCTTCATCCTTATCACCTTCATCTTCGTCATCGTCGTCATTGTCACCTTCATCATTGTCATCGTCACCTTCATCATCATCATCTTCATCCTCATCACCTTCATCTTTGTCATCGTCGTCATCGTCACCTTCATCATTGTCATCGTCACCTTCATCATCATCATCATCATCTTCATCCTCATCACCTTCATCACTGTGACCTTCAATGCCACCTTCATCCTCATCACCTTCATCAGTGTCACCTTCACTGTCACCATCATCATCATTGTCATCATCCTCACCTCCGTTGTCACCATGATTGTCACCTTCATCCCCGTGACCTTCCCTGGCACCTTCATCATCATCGTCATTCTCCTCATGGTCAGGGTCAGCACAATCAAACCCAAACGTCCCCGACGTTCAGAGCTGACCCAGCACCGCTCCTGCTCCACCTGTCCCGTCTGAAGGGCTTGGAGACCCCCAGGGCACACCTGGAGCCACCCAGGGCACACCTGGAGCCATTCTGGGCACACCTGGAGCCACCCAGGGCACACCTGGAGCCACCCAGGGCATAACTCCAGAGCTGTGGGGTCACACCTGTCCCCTGCAGGGATCACAAACGCCCTCTATGGGGAGGACACGTGTCCTGCCAGTGTCACACGTGTCCTGCCAGTGTCACACGTGTCCCCTGTCAGTGTCACATGTCCCCTGTCGGTGTCACACATGTCCTGTCAGTGTCACACATGTCCTGTCAGTGTCACATGTGTCCTGCCGGTGTCACACGTGCCCTGTCGGTGTCACATGTCCCCTGTCAGTGTCACACATGTCCTGTCAGTGTCACACGTGTCCCCTGTTGGTGTCACACGTGTCCTGTCGGTGTCACATGTCCCCTGTCGGTGTCACACGTGTCCCCTGTTGGTGTCACACGTGTCCTGCCGGTGTCACACGTGTCCTGTCGGTGTCACATGTCCCCTGTCGGTGTCACACGTGTCCCCTGTTGGTGTCACACGTGTCCCCTGTCAGTGTCACACGTGTCCTGCCGGTGTCACACTGTCACGTGTCCCGGTGGGCTCACACACGTGTCCCTGTCACGTGTCCGCGTCACGTGTCCCCCGCGGGGCTCGGGCGCCCCCTGCCGGTTTCCCACGCCCCTGCACGTGCCGCACGTGCCGCCCACGGCCTCTGGCGCCCCCTACCGGCCGCGCGGCACGCCCGGGGCCAGCCCCGCCCAACTCCTGGCGCCGCTTCCGGCTTCCGGTGCGGGCCGGGGCCGGGCGGAAGCGGCGGCGGCGGAAGCGGCGGCCATGGCGGCGGCGGCGGCGGCGGCGGGTCCCTGTCCCGGCCCCGGCCCCGGCCCCGGCCCCGGCGCCGCCCGCACGAAGAAGAAGCAGAAGCGCTTCGTGCCGCAGCGCGTGAAGCTGCCGCGGGCCGCGGACCCGCTGCTGGCGGTGCTGGGCTGGGGGGTCACGCACCAGGTCAGGACCCGGCACCGGGACCCCCGCGGGACCCCCGCTCCCCCCGCAGTACCCTCCCCCCTCCCTCCGGCACCCCTGTGTGCCCTCCCTTGGCCGCAGGATCCCCGGTCCTTAACCGCGGTCCCGGTCCCCCCAGCGAGACCGCCGTTCCCACCCGGGACCTCCGTGCCCCTCCCTCCCGGACCCCCGCGTGTTTTCCCCGCATCCCCCCATCTCGGGACCACCGTGTCCCTTCCCTGGGACCCTCATTTCCCCCGGAGCCCTCACGTCTCCCCCTGCCCGGTGTCCCAAGTCCGCCATCCCCCGGGATCCCCGTCACCCCCCGGGATCCCCGTCACTCCCTCTCGCCCCTCTTGGGGGACCCCCGGGGGCTTGGGGGTTGTTGTGGGGGTGGTTCCTGGGGGTCCCAACGCGTCCGTCCCCCGCCCCAGATCAACGAGCTGAGCCAGGTGCCGCTGCCCGTGATGTTGCTGCCCGACGACTTCAAAGCCAGCTCCAAAATCAAGGTCAACAACCACCTGTTCAACAGGTGAGCGGCGCCGGGGGGCCTGGGGGGTGTCCCGCAGCGGGGGACACCTCTAAAACCTCACGTTATGCCACGAACCCCCCCCAAAACTCAGGGAGAACCTGCCCAGCCACTTCAAGTTCAAGGAATACTGTCCCCAGGTGTTCCGCAACCTGCGCGAGCGCTTCGGCGTCGACGACCAGGACTACCAGGTGGGTGGGGGGGACGCTTTGGGGGGGGCCCCCCGGGCTCTCCCCGCACTCGTGGCCACCCGACCCCTCCCCGTGTGCCCCCTAGGTGTCCCTGACGCGGAGCCCCCCGCGCTGGGTGGGCAGCGGCCACCGCCTGCTGCTCTCGGCCGACCGGACGCTGGTGCTGAAGGAGCTCTCGAGCGAGGACGTGGCCGATGTCCACGGGCTGCTGTCCCACTACCACCAGGTACGGGGGGCCTGTGGGGTGCGGGGGGCGGTCCCCGAGTGCGGGTGTGTCACCGTCGTCCCCCCCACTCCCCCAGTACGTGGTGCAGTGCCACGGGCAGACGCTGCTGCCGCGGTTCCTGGGCATGTACCGGGTGAGCGTGGACAGCGAGGACACCTACCTGCTGGTCATGAGGAACCTGTTCAGCCACCGCCTGCCCGTGCACAGGAAGTACGACCTGAAGGTATCGGGGTGTCCCCTGAGCCCCCCTGACTCCCGTTATGGGGCCAGCCTCCCCCAAAAACCCTCCCGTCACCTCTGTGCCCTGCTCCTCCCCAGGGCTCCCTCGTGGACCGAGAGGCCAGTGACAAGGAGAAGGTACCGCAGGACGATGCTGTGACCCTCCCAGATTTAGGGGGGGGTCTCCAGGCCTCATGTTCCCTCTCCCCCAATAATAACAGTTCATTACCTGCCCCCCTCCCCCAGCAGGCCTCACTCCCCTGATGAGGTGGGGATCCAGCCTGGGGACCCCCACGGGCAGAGCCGCTGCCTGGGGGGGTCCTGCAGCCCCGGGGTGCCCCTCCAGCTCAGGGCTTTTGGGGGGGCCGCCCCTCCTGTCCCTCCACAGGGCAAGGAGCTGCCCACACTGAAGGACGTGGATTTCCTCAACAAGAACGAGAAGGTGTTCGTGGAGGAGGAGCAGCAGCGCGAGTTCATGGACAAGCTCAAGCGGGACGTGGAGGTGGGAACTGGGGGGCTTGCACCCCCGGGGGGCCGCGGGAGTGGCCCCCACCCCAAATGAACCTAGGTTGGCCTCCCAGTGCCCAGGCTCTGAGGTTCGGGGGGCCATGGAAGCCTCCCCCACCCCTAATGACCCCTTGCTTGTCCCCCCAGTGCTGAGAGTCCGATGGGTTTTTGGGGATTGTGCCCAGTACGTGATGGTTGTGGGGATCCCCTTCTCAGTGTTCAGGCTCTGGGGGTTTTGGGGGGGCAGCCCTCAAGGGTTTTGGCATTCCCCCCCAACTCCCGCTGTTGCCCCGCAGTTCCTGGTGCAGCAGAAGCTGATGGACTACAGCCTGCTCCTGGGCATCCACGAGGTGGACCGGGGCGAGCAGGAGGAGGAGGAGGAGCTGGAGGAAGAGGAGCCTGGAGGAGGTGACGAGGGGGGGCTGGGGGGCCCCTATGGCACCTCCCCGGAGGGCCTGGGGGGGCTCCTCAACTCCTACCGGCCCCTGGGGCCCGGCGAGTTCGACCCCTGCGTGGACGTGTACGCCTTGCGCGGGGCCGAGGGTGAGCAGGGGGGGGCTTGGGGTGAGGGGGGGGTGTGGGGTGGGGTTTGGGGGTGCAGGGAGCGCTGACCCCCCCTCCCCCCCTCGCTGTGCCCCCCAGGAGCCCCCCGGCGCGAGGTTTATTTCATGGGGCTCATCGATGTTCTCACCCAGTACGACGCCCGCAAGAAGGCGGCGCACGCGGCCAAGACCGTCAAACACGGGGTGAGGGGGGGCCCGAGCCGGGAGGAGCACCCCTGAATTGGGGGGATCCGAGCTGGGGGGAGCACCCCCGAACTGGGGGGATCACCTCCGAGCCGGGGGGAGCGCCCCTGAATTGGGGGGATCACCTCCGAGCCGGTGAATTGGGGGGTGCCGGGGCTTCCCCTTGGTTTTTTGGGGAGTGGGGTTCTTGGCGTGCTGAAGGCGGGGAGAGGGAAGGGCTGGGGGGGCCTGGAGTGGGGGGGGACCCTTCAGGGGAGGCTTTGAGGGGGGGTTAAGGCCGTGGCAGGGTCGGGGGGGGCAGGAGGGGGTGGGGGGTGGTGGGTGAAACTGTAGGGGGTGCCTGGGCAGGTGTTGCTCGCTGTGGGGGGGTTTTGGGGAGGGGTCAGTTCCCAGGGGTATTGTGGGGGCCTCATTTTGGGGTGGGGGGTGTCAGGAGGGGCTGGGGGGGGGTCGGTTCCCAGGGTATCTGGGGCGGGGGGCTGCTCCTGGGGTGCGTGTGGGGTCTGAGCCGGTGTCCCCAGGCCGGAGCCGAGATCTCCACGGTGCACCCCGAGCAATACGCCAAGCGCTTCCTCGACTTCATCACCAACATCTTCGCCTGAGGGGGGGCCCCGACCCCTCCCCGCGGGACCAAAACCCCCCCAGGGTGCGCTGCCCCCCCCCCCCCCATGCTCAGTGCCCCCACAGCAGCCCCCCCCCAGTGGGGTTTCACTACTCAAGTGCCTTAACTTTATGTAAAGGGGGGCCTGGGGGGCTCCAGCCCTGGCATGGGGGGGTCTGGAGTGCCCCCCCTCCCCCCCCCCACAAGGGGCTCTGGGACCCTTCCGCCCCCCCCCCCCCAAAGCTGGGAGGGGGGGGTCAAACACTACTTGCCCCAGGGAAGGGGGCCCCCACCCCTCTTCCGAATGAGGCTGGGGGGGAACACACCCTGCCCCCCTCCCTGTGGGACCTGGGGGGGCTCCAGAGCTCCCCCCCTTTACTGCAGCTCCCGGGGGTCAGGGGAGGACCCCGGCCTGGTGTGACCCTGGGGGGGCGGGGCCCTGCTGGGCTGACACCCCTGTCCCCCATTTGCGGGAGTGTCGAGTGTCGTCCCCCCCCCCCCTCCATGACCAGCGGGGCTCCCCTGCATGGGTGGGGCTCCTTCCCCCGCTCCGTACCCCGAGAAATAAATTATTGAACCGGCCCTGAGTCTGCCGCCTTCCCTGGGCTCCTCGGACCCCTCTGCGCCCCCCGCGGGCACCCCCATTCCCAGGGACCCCCTCCCCAAATTCCCGGCTCCAGGCCCCGCCCCCTGCCGGCTCCGTTTCCGCCGCCGCTGTGGCCCCGGCCCCGCCCCCCGGCGCCGTTGCCATGGCGACGTCCTCCCGCCCGGCCCCGCGCGCCGTTGCCATGGCCCCGCCCCTCCCCCCCGTTGCCATGGCGGCCCCGCCCCGCGCGGTCACGTGACGCGGCCCCGCGCAGGGCGCCCCCCGCCGCCGGACGCGCCCGCCATGCTGCGCCCGCCCGGGCCCGGTGGGTGCGGGACCCCCGATACCCCCCGGGACCCCCCGGCACCGCCCCGGCTTCCCCGCCGCGCTCCCCGCCCCGGCCTGACCGCCCCCCCCCCCCCCCGGCAGCCCGCTCTGCCCGCGCCCCCCGCCCCGGGCCTGGTGCTGCCTCCACCGCAGCGCCCCCCTGGGCCCCTCCCCGGGCCTGTCCGTTCCCCCCCCCGAGCCTCAGCGGGACCCCCCGAACCCCCCCCGGGCTTTATCGGGACCCCCCGACCTCCCCTCGGCTCTCATCGGGACCCCCCGGGCCCCTCCCCAGGCCTGTTCCGTCCCCTCCCCGGGCCTCAGCGGGACCCCTCACGCCCCCCGGGCCTGTCCTGTCACCGGCCGGGCCTGTCCCCCCGCCCGGGCCTCATCCGGACCCCCTCGGGGCTGTCCTGCCCTCCCCGGGCCTCATCGAGACCCCCCAGCTCCCCGGGGGGGGTTCAGCCCCCCCATTCCGGGCCGCATCCCCCATCCCCCACCCTGATCCCCCCCCCCCCCCCCCCCGCGTGGAGCCCCTCGCGAATCTCGGGGGTGGGGGACCCCCGGGGGGGGGGGGGGGGGGGCAGCACGTCCAGCCCCCCCCCGGCCAGGGGACCCCCCCACACCGAGGGTGGGCAAACAGCCCTCGACGCCCAATGCGGGGGTGCTGAACGGGTTTTGGGGGGGCCGGGGGGGCTGGAGACCCCCAGAAGCTGGTGACCCCCCCCCCCCCCCCCCAAAACGCTGGCGGGGTGCTGGGGCTGCGGGTGCTGTGGGGTCCCCTGGGGACACGGAGGGGGTGACGCTGCTGTTGTTATTGTAGGGTCACCTGGGCGGGGGGGGATCGGGGGGGCTGACGAGCCCCCAAATTGGGTCTGGGGGGTGGTGGGGACCATCTGTGACCCCCCCTTGTCCCCCCGTGTCCCCCCAGTCCCGGGCTCGTGGCTCTGCTGACCCACCGGCGCCTCCGCTCGTGTCCCCCATGGGCTCACCAGGTGGGTGCGGGGGACACCCTGCTCTGGGGACCCCCCCCGGCCGTGTGCGCCCCACTCGGGCACCCCCCTGGCTCTGGGGACGCCCCCGGCTCTGGAGACCCCCTTGGGACCCTCCCCCTGGGTTGTGGGGGCCTCCTCGCGCAGCCCCCACCGTGAGACCCCCTCCGAACACCTCTCCCGGGCACCCCCTTAATCTGTGGGACCCCCACCGGCCATGGAGCCTCCTTGGGCTCTGGGGACCACCCTCGGGCACCCCCGGGCTGTGGGGACCCCGCTGGATGGGGAGGGAGGTGCTGGGGAGGCCCCAAACCTTGCCCCCACCCCCCCAGAGGTTTTGGGGTGGGGGGGGTAGCTTTGGGGGGTTTGGGGGCAGATTTGGGGGACGGGGGCAGTTTTAACCCTTGAGGTGGCACCTTGGGTGGGTAAATGTCCCCTCATGGGGGCAGGGGGACACTGTGGCCCCCTCAGGGACCCTCTGGGTGCTGTGTCTGGGCTCTGGGCGTTCTGGGGGGGGTCCCTTAAGTACCCAAACTCTGAGGGTTTTGGGGGGGTCATGTTCAGACTTGGATGGTTTTTGGGGGCACCCCACAGCCCCCAAGCTCTGGGGTCTTGGAGGCTCCATGCCCAGTGCCAGAGGATTTTGGGGATCCATGCCCAGGCTCTAAGAGGTTTTGGGGCTCCATGTCCAGTCTCAGAGGGATTTGGGGGTCTGTGCCCAGTCTCAGGCTTCTAAGATCCCGTGCCCAGATTTTGGGGTTCCAGGGCTCCTGTGGCCAGCCTTTGATGGTTTTGGGGTGTCCCCACCCATGTTCTTTGTCCTGTCAAGGATGTCAGGGTGTGTGGGGGCCACCAGGTGATGGGGTCTGGTCCATGGGGATTTCGGGGGTCCCTGACAGTTTTGGGGTCCCCCAGGGTCATCCATGCTGTCAAGGATGTTGGGGTGCAGGGGGGCCACCAAGAGCCAGGTGACAGTTGATGGTGGGGTCCAGGCTTAGAAGATTTTGGGGGGTCCATTCCCAGCCCCTGATGGTTTGGGGGGGGTCTGTGCCCAGGCTCCAAGCCCAGCCCGTGACGGTTTTGGGGTGTCCCCCTTCCCTGGTGTTATTTGTGCTGTTGGGGATGTTGGAGTGTGGGAGGATGGCACCAAAGGGATCCGGGTCTCTGGGGGTTTGGGGTTCTGTGCCCAGCCCTCGATGGTTTGGGGTGTCCGGGGTGTTCCCAGTCTCTGGGGGGTTGGGGTACCTGTGCCCAGCCTGACAGTTTTGGGGTGTCCCCTGCAGTGTTGTTCACGCTGTGGAGGATGTTGGGGTGTGGGGGCCCCACCAGGAGTTGGGTGACGGTGCCAGTGGGGTCCAGTCTCTGGCCATGTGGGGGTCTGTGCCAGGCCCTGATGTTTCAGGGTGTCCATGGGTGCTTTGGGGTCTGTGCCCAATCTCTGGGTGTTTCAGAGTGTCCATGCCCAGTCCCTGGCTGTTTTGGGGTGTCCATGGGTGTTTTGGGGTGTTTGTGCCCAGCCCCTGGGTGTTTTAGAGTGTTCATGGGTGTTTTGGGGTCCATGCCCAATCTCTGGGTGTTTTAGGGTATCCATGGGTGTTTTGGGGCCCATGCCCAATCTCTGGGTGTTTTAGGGTGTCCATGGGTGTTTTGGGGCCCATGCCCAATCTCTGGGTGTTTTAGGGTGTCCATGGGTGTTTTGGGGCCCATGCCCAATCTCTGGGTGTTTTAGGGTGTCCATGGGTGTTTTGGGGCCCCATGCCCAATCTCTGGGTGTTTTAGGGTATCCATGGGTGTTTTGGGGCCCCATACCCAATCTCTGGGTGTTTTAGGGTGTCCATGGGTGTTTTGGGGTGTCCATGTCCGCTCCCTGGCTGTTCAGCCATCCTTCCCCAACCCCTGACGCTCCGGGCTGTCCCCGCAGTGTCCTTCGTGCTGTCGAGGATGTCGGGGTGCGGGGGCCCCGCCAAGAGCCGGGTGACGGTGCCGAAGCGCGTGTGGGAGTTCGTGACGCGGGAGCGCGCGGCGCGCCTGGCGCTGCTGGCGCAGGAGGCGCGGGTGCGGATCCTGGTGGACGGCGAGACCCCCGAGCTGTACGTGCTGCAGCTCTGCGCGACCCCCCCGGGCCCCCCCGGCGGCGCGGGGCTCTGCCCGGCCCGCAAGGCGCTCAAGGCGCTGCTCAAGGAGACGGAGAAGGAGCTGAAGAAGCGCAGCCAGAGGCACGGGGAGGTGTTGGGGGCCCGGCCGGAGCCCCCCGCGGGTGCCGCCGGTGCCCCCGGCGCGGGCTCGGCGCGGGACGAGGAGCCGGAGCGGCAGTGCCCGATCTGCCTGGGCGAGATGCGCGGCCCGCGCACGCTGGAGCGCTGCCGGCACTCGTTCTGCGGGGAGTGCATCGCGCGGGCGCTGCAGGTGCGCTCCGCCTGCCCCGTCTGCGGCCGCTTCTACGGGCAGCTGGTGGGCAACCAGCCCCCCGACGGCCGCATGCTGGTCACCCGCGACGCCGCACTGCCCCTGCCCGGCTACGAGGCCTTCGGCACCATCATCATCCAGTACGTCTTCCCGCCCGGCGTGCAGGGGGTGAGTGCGGCCGCGGGGCGGGTCTCAAATCCTGCTCGGCGATCCCAAATCCTGGCGGATGGCTCTGGCCCAGACCTGTGCCCCCAGCGTACCCCAAATGGCCCGGGTTCAGCTCTGTGCCCCCAAATCCTGCTGAGTGCTCTCAGCACTCCTGAAGTGCCCCAAAACCATGATGGGTGCCCCGACCTGGTGCTGTGTCCCCAACACTTCTGGGTGCCTTCAAGTCCTGATGAGGGCACCCGGCCACAGTCTGTGGTCCTGGCACCCTTGGGTGTCCCCAGATCTTGTTGGGTGGCCCTAGCACAGTCCTGTGTCCCCAACACCCTCAGGTCCTGCTGGATGGCCCTGGGTGTCCCCAAATACCCCTGACCCAGCTCTGTGCCCCCAATGCCCCTGGGTGCCCCCAGATCCCAAGGAGTGCATGCAGCACCCCTGGGTGCCCCGAAACTGTGATGGGTACCCCAACCCAGTCCTGTGCCCCAAACGCCCCTGGGTGCCCCCAAATGCCCCTGGGTGCCCCCAAATGCTCCTGAGCCAGCCCTGTGCCCCTGGCACTCCTGAGTGGCCTCAAAGACTCTACAGGGACCCCCTGACCTGGTCCTGTGCCCCCAACAGCCCTGGGTACCCCCAGACCCTGCTGCTGGGTGTACCCAGCATCCCTGGGCTATCCACACATCCTGACAGGTGTCCTTGGGAGTTCCCAAATCTTTATGGGTGTTGCTGGCACCCCTGGTGCCCTCAAATGCCCCTGAGGCAGCCCTGTGTCCCTAACACCCCTGTGCTCCCCACACCCCTGGGTGCCCCAAACCCTGCTGGGTGCCCCCATCCTGTGCCCCCAGCCCTGATCCCCATCCCCCTCATCCCTCCTGTCCCCCCCATCCTTTGACCCCCACCCTGACCAGTGCCCGCCACCCCCCAGGCAGGTGAAGCACCCCCAGCCCTGTCCCCCTGTCCCTTGTCCCCACCCTTACCTGGTGTGTGTCCCCTCTGTCCCCTGTGCAGGTGGAGCACCTGAATCTGGGTGCGGTACCCGGGCACCACACGGGCAGTGGCACCTGTCCCCTGTGCCCCCGGTCACTTCCCTCCCACCCTGGCCCCTGTCCCCACCCCAGGTGGACACCCGAGGGTGCAGTGCCTGGGCACCCCCACCCTTACCTGTACCCCCATCCCCTGCATGGGCAGAGCACCCGCACCTGGGGATGTGGTACCTGGGCGCCACACGGGCAGTGCCCCTGTCCCCTGTGCCCCCCGTCCCTCCCCCCCTTACCTGTGCCCCTGTACAGGTGGCACCCCTGAACCCGGGGGTGCAGTACCCCAGAACAGACGCCGGCATCTGTCCCACTGTGCCCCCCGTCACTCCCCCCTCACCTGTAACCCCACGGGTGGAGCACCTGAACCCGGGGGTGCGGTACCTGGGCAGCACACGGGCACTGACTCCTGTCCCTGTGCCCCCACGGGAGGAGCACCCGAACCCGGGGGTGCGGTACCTGTGCCCCCCTCACCTGTGCCCCATGCCCCGTGCAGGTGGAGCACCCGAACCCGGGGATGCCGTACCTGTGCCCCCCTCACCTGTGCCCCGTGCCCCGTGCAGGTGGAGCACCCGAACCCGGGGGTGCGGTACCCTGGCACCACGCGGGTGGCATACCTGCCCGACTGCCCCGAGGGGAACAAGGTGCTGGGGCTGTTCCGCAAGGCCTTCGCCCAGCGTCTCACCTTCACCGTGGGCACCTCGCTGACCACCGGCCGTGCCAACGTCATCACCTGGAACGACATCCACCACAAGACCAACTGCACCGGCGGGCCCCAGCTGTGCGGGGGGCACCGGGGGGGCTGGGGGGCACCTGGGGGGTTCCTGGGAACACCTGGGGGGCATCTGAGGGGTCGGGGAGCAACGTCCAGCACAGACTGCCTGCACCCAGCTGTGCGAGGGGGGCACCTGGGGGGGCTGATGGGCACCTGGGGGGTTCCTGGGAACACCTGGGGGGCATCTGAGGGGTCGGGGAGCAACGTCCAGCACAGACTGCCTGCACCCAGCTGTGCGAGGGGGGCACCTGGGGGGGCTGATGGGCACCTGGGGACATGGGAGGGCACCCGAGGGGTGGGGGAACAACGTCCACCACAAGACCAATGGTGCCAGCGGGCATCGGGTGTGCGGGGGGGGGGGGACTGGGGGCACTGGGGGGGCAGCTGGGGTGTGTGGGGGAAGGGAGGGTGGCTGAAGGGAGAGCACCCGGGGGGGGGCACGGCCTGACTGACTCCCCCCTCTGCCCCCAGGTTCGGGTACCCCGACCCCACGTACCTCGCCCGGGTGCAGGAGGAGCTGCGGGCCAAGGGCATCACCGAGGACTGAGTGGGGGGGCAGGGACCCCTCCCGGGCAGGGGGATCCCCCCACGCACCGGGACCCCCCCCAGGATCCCCCCGGACCCTCCCTGGGCAGCGGGACCTCCCCAGACAGCAGGAACCCCCCGGGCAGGGGGATCCCCCCATTCAACGGGACCCCCGGGGCAGGAGGACCACCCCCCTGGGCAGAGGGACCCCCCCAGGCAACGGGACCCCCCATGCGGGGGGATCCCCCCATACAACAGGACCACCCCTGAGCAGGGGGAGCCCCCCGGCCCCCCTGGCTGGTGGGGGGGTGCACAAGGAGGGGGCCAGGCCCCCCCGGGGGGGCCGGTGCCGCAGAGCCCCCCCAGCACGGACAGACGGACCCCTGTACATAGCCCTGACCCCCAGGACGGACGGGGGGATCCCTGCCCCCTGCCCCCCCAGCCCCGGGGGGGTCCCACCCTCGGGGGGCGTTATTTATTTTTTATTTCCCCCCCAGGTCTGTAACTTTGATCCAATAAAAATATGCAATGGATTGAGGGGTGTGGGGGGGCTGGGGAGCGTGGGGGTACATGGGGGGTGGGGGACAGGGCTGGGGACGCTGCCGTGGGATTTTGGGATGGGACGTGGAGATTGGGATGCTGGGATGAGGGCATCGGGATGGGGACATCAGGACATTGGGATGGACGTGGGGACATTGGAATGAGGCACCAGGATGAAAACATTGGGATGGGGACATGGGCATGGGACAGCATGATGCGACACTGGCCTGGGGCTGTGTGCATGGGACACTGGGATGGGACACTGGGATGGGGATGTGTGATGGGGGCACTGGGCTGGGACCTGGGCTGGGGGCAGTGGGATGAGACACCAGGCTGGGACACTGGGCTGGGAAACCAGGATGGAAACACTGGGATGGGACACTGAAATGGGACATCGGGATTTTGGGATGTGGGCACTGGGCTGGGCCCTGAGGTCAGGGGGATACTGGGGTGGGACAACACAGAGTCATGGGATGGACTGGGTTAGGAGGACCCTAAACCCATCTGGTTCCACCCCTGCCATGGGCAGGGACACCTCCCACTGCCCCAGGCTGCTCCAAGCCCCAATGTCCAGCCTGGCCTTGGGCACTGCCAGGGATCCAGGGGCAGCCACAGCTGCTCTGGGAAATCCATTCCAGGGCCTGCCCACCCTCCCAGGGAACAATTCCTTCCCAATATCCCATCCATCCCTGCCCTCAGGAAACCATTCCCTGTGTCCTGTCCCTCCATCCCTTGTCCCCAGTCCCTCCCCAGCTCTCCTGGAGCCCCTTTAGGCCCTGCAAGGGGCTCTGAGCTCTCCCCAGAGTGAGGTGAACGCCCCCAGCTCTCCCAGCCTGGCTCCAGAGGGGCTCCAGCCCTGGAGCAGCTCCGGGGCCTCCTCTGGATCTCTGCAGCAGCTCCAGGTCCTCCCTGTGCTGGGCCCCAGGGCTGGGGCAGCTCTGCAGGTGGGGTCTCACCTGAGCACAGGGGCAGAGGGGCAGAACCCCCCCTCCCCCCTGCCCACACTGGGGCTCAGCCCAGGCTCGGGGATCTCTGGGCTGGGGCAGGTCCAGCTCTCAGCCCCGGCACCCCCAGCTCCTTCTCCCAGGGCTGCTCCATCTGCTCATCCCCCTGGATCCATCCCGGGGGCTGCCCTGGCCCAGGAGCAGCCCCTGCCCTTGGCCCTGTTAAACCTCGGGAGATCCCCACAGGGCCCTGCTCCAGCTTGTCCCGGTCCCTCGGGATGGCCCCGTCCTTCAGGGGTGTCCCTGACCCTCAGCTCGGTGTCACCTGCGCAGGTCCCTCGGTCCCTCTGATGAGGATTTTCGGTAACGCTGGTCCCAGTGTGGAGCCCCAAGGGCACCACTGGTCACTGATGTCCATCGGGACTCTGAGCCACTGCCCATGACCCTCTGGTTGTGATTTTCCAGCCAGTTCTGGATCCACCGAATGGTCCAGCCATGGAATCCGTGCCCCCAGCCTGGATGTGGGGAATCGTGCCAAAGGTTTCACAGAAATCCCAATAAATGGAATCCGTGTCCCTTCCCGTGTCCTGATGGGGTCACTCCCTCGGAGGCCACTGGGCAGGACTCGGCCTTGGTGAGGCCGAGCTGGGGTTCTCGAATCCCCTCCCTGTTCCCGCTGTGCCTCACAGAACCTTCCCAGGGGGATCCATCCGAGGCCCGGGGGGTGGCAGTGCCGTTCCCAGGGTCCTCCTTTCCATCTTTCCAAAAATGGGGACAATGTTTCCCTTTTTCGGTCAACTGAAACTTCACCTGCTGGCCAGGAGTCCCCGACTTCATCAGGGGATGGAGGGCTATAGGGGATACGAGGGCTACAGAGGCGGCTATAGGGGCTATGGGGGATATAGAGGATATTGGGGGGCTATAGAGGATGGGGGGGGCTATAGGGGATGTGGGGGGCTATAGAGGATATGGATGGGGCTATAGGGGATGTGGGGGGGCTATAGAGGATATGCAGGGGGCTATAGGGGATGTGGGGGCTATAGAGGATATGCAGGGGGCTATAGGGGTTGTGGGGGCTATAGAGGATATGGATGGGGCTATAGGGGATGTGGGGGGGCTATAGAGGATATGCAGGGGCTATAGAGGATATGGGGGGGCTATAGGGGATATGGGGGATATAGAGGATATGCAGGGGGCTATAGGGGATGTGGGGGCTATAGAGGATATGCAGGGGGCTATAGGGGATATGGGGGATATAGAGGATATGCAGGGGCTATAGAGGATATGGGGGGGCTATAGCGGATATGGGGTGGGCTATAGGGGATGTGGGGGACTACAGCGGATGGGGGGTCCAAGGCATTTCCCAGCCCCGCCCCGTTTCTGCAGAGCCCAGCGGGGAGCGCGGCTGGACCGGAGCTGGGCTGGGCTCGAGGCCGTGGGGAGGGGCCCGAGGCACCTGAGCCCTGGTACAGCCTCCAGTGGGTCCCCCCCTCCCTGAGACCCCCAAATTGACCTGGGCACCCTCTCACCTGGCTCCTCCCAGGTGATCTTCCCACGGGGCCATGGATTGACCACTCCTGGCCTGGCCAGGACAGGGCTGGGCTTTGCAGCAGTCGGGAGGGGCTCGGCTGGGACCAGGGGTGGTTCTGTCCCACCTCAGCCACTGCTGGGGCCGGGGGAGGGATTCTCTTCCAGGGCCAAGGGGCTCCTTCCATGGAGTGAATGGGATGAGGGAACCCTCTGGGGTTTGTTTATTGTCGGGGATGTTTGTCCGTGTGAATAATTTCTTTTCTCACACCTTTGGTTATTAATATTGGCGCTGTTCCTGTTCCGTCTCTTATCTCGTTGCTGTTTCCAGTAAATTGTTCTTATCTCCACCTGGGATCTTCACCTTTTGTGCCTCCCGTTGGAGGGGGGGAGCAGGGTCTGGTTTGGAGTCTCAGGGGCAGCACTAAACTGGAGACCACCATTCCTAAACCACAACAGCCTCAACTGGAGCCCAAAGGAGGGCACGAAGGGTTGAGACCCCCGGAGATCTGCCCAGAGTGGGTTGGAAACAACTCTGACCCACGATCTGTGTGTTGGTCCGGAGCCGCTGGGCTGTTTGTGTTCGTGTGGGTGTGGTGTCCAGGCCTGGCCATGTTCCCAAATTCTCCTTGGTATCCTTTCCAGAGCAGGGAGAGGGATCAGGGTTGCTTTGTGGCCGTGCTGTGGGCACATCCAGGGCAGTGAGGGGCATTTGGGGTGCGCGTTCAGCGCTGCTCCCCTGCTCCCCTACTCCGGGAATTCCTGAATAACCGAACCCATCCTGGAGGGAGAAACGGAAGGAGGATTCTCCCCAGCCTTTCAGCCCCTTTGCCTCCTTCAGGCCTGTTACAGCAGCTTTGGAGGATCCTGAATTCCCTTTGGGTGCTAAGGAAAGCCTGGTCCTGTTCCTGGTTCTGCCAGCTCTGCTCAGTGTGGTCCAGGAGGAGGAGGAGGTTTCCAGGGAGGCCTTTCAGAGATCTGCCCCGAGGGTGGAGAGTCGTGGCAGTTTGGAAAGTGGGAGAAAATGGGCCAGGATCTGAGGAAATTCTCTGCTCCAATGGTTTGGAAGTTCACCCCCGAAAAACCGCAGCGATAAAGTGATCAAATATGTGAAGGAAAAGTGCTTTGTCAGCAACCCAGTGCAGTGTGCTGGGCCCTGGTGGTGATGAGCCAGACACTGCTGGTCACTGGGCAGCACCCTCGGGGGAGGAGGAGGACGAGAGCAGAGCCAGAGGCAGCGTGGCCACTGCAAGTGCAGCTGGGCCAGAGGAACAGCCCGTGCCAGGAGCAGCCACCCCGACACAGAAGAAATCCAAGAGCAAACCAGTTCACTCAGTGAGGGACGAAGAGCAAGCGGGGCCCTCCCAACCCAAGGAAGAGGCAGAGGCAGCAAGAATCCCCCTGATGCCTGTTCCTGGGAGACCTGTGGGATACAGGAAAAGATTTCAGGCCCTGGTGGCCCAGCTGCTCCAGTGCTGGGAGATCGTGAGCGTGGAACTGGGTGGGAGTGAAGCCAAGCACCCGGGATCCCTGTCCTGGGATGTGGGCACTGATGAGGGGGCTGGGAAGAGGACAGAGACTCCCAGCCCCTGCAGGAGACTCCTGCTGAGCGTGAGGGAAAGGTGTTCCCTCAGGGATGATCCCAGGGTGCCTCCAGGCAGCTGGAACGCCATGGAGAAAGGTGTCCAGGACCTGAGGGAATTGGCTGTGCTGGAGGGAACCCACAGGGATTCCAAGAGCGAGCAGTCCCTGCAGGGCCAGGGCACACAATCCAGGTGGTGGGGGTTTGTCTGGAGCATCGTCGTGCTCCAGCTCCCTGGCAGTGACGGCAACGGAGGCAAGAGAACAAACGGTGCCCCAAGTGACCATGGAGATCGGCCTTTTTCCTCCCCACCGGCCTTGGCTGTGGAAGGACCGTCCAAGACCTTGGGCAGAGCCAAAAGGCTCGAGCAGATTAGGAAATGTCCCCTGTCCCACCAGTATGGACCAGTCTCTGCTACTGGGAGAAGCTGCCCCCTGCTTGAGAGAGAGGGGACACCCCACGAGGTCACCTGTGGCTGTACCTGTGTGACACAGAGGGGACACGAGGGGACACCCCACGAGGTCACCTGTGGCCGTACCTGTGTGACACAGAGGGGACACGAGGGGACCTCGAGTTCATATTTACGGAAGTGAGCAGGGAGTGCCATGACCCGACCAGAGCTCCCTCCAGCCACGTGGGGGAAGGGACAACGGGATCCGCTGGACTCTGTGGATCCAAGGCCTGGCCCAGCAGAGCCACAGGAGCACTGGCACACAGCGTCCCCTGATGCCATCGAGGTCTGTGGGGGCAGATCCATCTCTGTTTCTGGGGTGACTGGGGGATCCCAACAGGGGCTGTGCTGGAAGCTGAAGTGACCCTGACTGGGAACGAGCGGCAAAACTCCCCCACTGTGGCTGGGACAGAGGCCTCGGGGATCCTTGGGACAGGTTACCTCAGGAGAGGGGATTTCAGAGACCCAGAGGGACACTGGTGGGCTTTGGGGACAGCTGCTGTGGAGACAGAGGGCGTTAGAAGTTGAACATCTTGCCTGTCTCTCAGAGGACCCTTCTGTTCTGGGGCTGAGGAGGGCTGAGGAACAGCAGGTACCAATCACCACCACCACAACAGCGACTTCGGCAGTACTGCACCAACCAGGACTGCCCGATCCCCATCCCTGGAAGATCCATGAACTGGAGAGCCAGGGAGAGCTCAGCAAGGCTCGCTCACCCTTCAGTAGCCCCATATGGCCTGGGGGTGTCCAGTGGAGAGTGGACACTGACAGTGGACTACCGCAGCTCGGATGAAGTCACACCACCACCGAGAGCTGCTGTGCTGGGCGTGCTGGAACTCCAGTACGGAGTGTGGGGCAGCGAAGCGGTGCCACCGCTGACATTGCCAATGGCTTCTTCTCCATCCCTCTGGCAGCAGAGTGCAGGCCTCAGTTTGCCTTCACCTGGAGGGGTGTGCAGTACACCTGGAACCGACTGCCCCAGGGGTGGAAGCACAGTCCCACCATCTGCCATGGGCTGATCCAGAGTGCACTGGAGAAGGGTGAGGCTCCAGAACATCTGCAGTACATTGATGACATCATTGTGGGGGGGAACAGAGGAAGTTTTTGGGAAAAGGGAGAAGATCATCCACATCCTCCTGAACGCCGGTGAACAAAGCCAAGTCACGGGGCCTGCCCGGTGCCCTAAGTTACAATGTAAGGTGTAACCAGAAGCAAAAGTGTTCCATTATCACCTTCACAAGGGATTAAAGCAGGTGGGGCAGTGCTCGTTATCTCCTACAGGGACTCATCCCTGATAACTCCCCCTGGGGTCTATCTCTGTTTAATGGACTGTCAAGGGCCCACGCATTAATTACATCATAGAATTACATCAGCCCATCGGGAGATCTCCGCCCAGGGCGAGGAGCCAAGCATTCCCACCTGGATGTAATCTGGGCTTTGGAACAGCACAGGCAGCCCTGACCTACAGGACTCCCAGAGTTGCACCACTGGACCTTCAGGTGAAGACCAAACCCTTTTCTACAGCATCACGGCTTCAACAGAACCACTTCATCTGGACTGCTACCACCACCCTGCCTGACAGGGTGTCAGGCTGTACTCTGACTCTGCCAGTGTTCTTGTACCATTGCATTTATTTTAATTTTCCTATTAAATTATAATTCTGACCTGCAATCTCCCACTGGTTTGTTTTCAAACTAGCACACCCAGGAAATTCAGTTCCTGGGGGTGGAGTGGTGAGATGGATCCAGATTCCAGCAGAGGTGATGATGAGGTAACTGCTGTGTCCCCACTGACCAGCACCAAGGAGACCCAGGCCTTCCTGGCCCTGTGGGGTTTTGGAGGAAGCCCATCCCCGGTTGCAGACGGACTGTCAGCCTTCTCCACCTTGTGACACGAAAGCAGCAGGATTTCCAGTGAGGCCCTGAAGGATAACAAGCTTTTGGTCAGATCAGATTGCTCCTGCAGGAGCCCTTGGGCCAGTCAGACCAGGGCAGGATGTGAAGAATCTGCTCTACCCTGCAGCTGGGGAGAATGGTCCTTCCTGGAGCCTCTGGCAGAAGGGACCTCAAGAACAACCTCTGGGGCTCTGGATTTGGGGGTAGAGGATCAGCTACAGCTTGAGAAAGAGATCTTAGCAGCCTGTGAAGGGGTTCGAGCTGCCTCGGATGTGATTGGCACCGAAGCGCTGCTGCTGCTGGCACCCGGCTGCCAGTGCTGGGCTGACGTTCACAGGGAAAGCCCTTTCCACAAATCACGCACGCAACTGATGCCAAGTGGAGCAAGTGGATTGCACTGATGGCACAGCAAGCTCGGAGAGGAAATCCTAATCCTGGGATCTTGGAAATCATCACAAACTGGCCTGGAGGTGAATATTTCAAACTGTCATCAGAGGAGGAAAAGGTGACCGAGGTCCCACCACACAACCAGCTACCGGAGAGTGGGAGATCAGTGCCGGATCCTGCTGGACCGCAGGGACCAGCAGGAGATGGAAAGTGCTGTACGGAGCCCTGTGCAGCGGCTCGGGGAAGCTACCGAGGGACAAGGGGGATCAAGTCAGGTGGCAGAGCTGAAAGCCGCCCAGCTGGCTTTGGATATTGCTGAGCAAGAGAAGGAACTCGTGGGTGGTGACAAATGGTGTGTGCGAGTGGCTGGCACGATGGATGTCTCAATGTAAGGCTTAACCAAAAGTAGGTATTCTATCACCATTTTCATAAGCTGTTAAAAGCAGGTGGGGCAGCGTTCCTTATCTCTTGCATGACACATCCCTGATAACTCCCTCCGGGGAGTATCTTCTGTTAATGGGCCACAAAGGCCTCACCGCATGGCCCGTAAAACGTCATCAGCCCACTGTGAGATGCTCCGCCCAGGGGGAGGAGCCAAGCATTCCCACCTGGATATGATCTGGGGTTTGGAACACCACAGGCAGCCTTTCCCAGTGGATTCCCAGAGAACAAGAGCTACATAACCACCACTGGGCCTTCAGAGGAAGAGCAGCCCCTTCTACAGGATCACCGCTTCAACAGAGCCACATCCATCACTCCAACAGGAGTGCAGCCACCGTTCAATCGGACTGCCCTGCCCGGCAGGGTGTCAGGTCGTATCCTGACCCTGTTAGGTGAAGCCAGGGTTTCTGTATTATTGCCTTTATCTTAATTTTCCTATTAAATTGTAACTCTGGCTTGGGATCTCCCACTGGTTTGCTTTCAAACTAGTACAACGGAAAAAGGCCAGTTGGCAGCGCGGAGGGAAACTCATCTGGGCTGCCCAAGTGTGGCAAGACATCGCTGCCCGGGTGGAGTGGCTGACCATGAAAAGCCATCAGGCGCTAATGAGGAGCATCACGACGATGACCAGGTGGGTCAGGCACATCTGGAGAGTTACTCCAGCTTGGTGGGCTCATCAGGGCAAAAAGGCAGTGCAGCAATGGGCTCATGACGGAGGGATGGGCTTAGCCATGGACACTGCACCCCTGGTAGCCCACGACTGTGAAACGTGCGCTGTGATCAGGCAGGGCCAAGCGGGTGAAGCCCCTGTGATCTAAATACCAGTGTGGGGAGGGCTGGCAGATCGATCACATCACAGCGCCTCAAACCCGCCAAGGCAGGCACTGCTGCTGACAGCGGTGGGGGGCACCAGTGGACGGCTGGAGATGGACCCTGTGCCTCACGCCACTGCCTGGAAAACCATCCTGGGCCTTGGAAAACAAGTCCCATGGCGACATGGCAGCGCTGAAAGATGGAGTCGGACACTGGGACTCATCTCAAGAATGGCCTCGTGGACACCTGGGCCGGAGAGCTCGGGATGGGGTGGGGGTGTCACATTCCCTGTCAGGCACCAGCCCTGGGTAACGGGAACGGTGCAATGGCTGTTAAAACCCACACTGAAGGCAGGGGCTGGTGGGACCTTCAAACATTGGGATCTGCATTTTGTGAAGGTCAGCTGGTCACTCAACACCCGAGGCTCCACCAGTTGAACTGGCCCTGCCCAGTGTGAACCCCCAGGTGCCATAGAAGGGAACAAAGTCCCTGTGGTTCATGCGAGGAATGTGTCAGGGAAGAGAGTTTGGATCAGTCCTGCCCCAAGCAAAGGCAAACCCATCCCTGGGATTGTTTCTGCTCATGGACCTGGGTGCACTTGGAGGGTGATGCCAAGGGCAGGGAAACACAAGTGTCCTTCAAGGGGCTTTGATTTTGGGGTGAGAACATCTGGAATGTTGAACTGTGTCATGGTGGTTGTGGGTGACACTGCCAGCGTTTGCCAGAACTCCCACAGATGGTGAGGATGGGCTGCACCAGCTGGGAGCTCTGGATGCAGCCACCAGCCGACAGCAGAGCAGCCCTCGTGTCCTGGGACAGATCCGGGACGGACACATCCCACAGCCAGGACTGACCGATCCCAAGAGACACCTGGGACAGCCAGGGATCATGGAGATGAAACTCCTGCCTGCGTGTGCGCACACAAATACGTGTGTACACATAAATATGTGAGGAGCTGGAAGGTGTGGGGACCTGGGAATGATGTGGATGGTGTAGAATAAAGGGTGAGTGGAAGGTGTGGAATGAGGAATGACGTGGATGGTGTGGAGTAAGGCATGGGGAATGGACTGGTGGTGGCCAGGACAGGGTTAATTTCTGCAGCAGCTGTGAGGGGCACGGCCAGGACCCCGAGGTCATTCTGTACCTGCCAGGACCCTGTGGTCATTCCGTACCTGCCAGGACCCCGAGGTCATTCTGTACCGGCCAGGACCCCGAGGTCATTCTGTACCAGCGAGGACCCCGAGGTCATTCTTTACCGGCCAGGACCCTGTGGTCATTCTGTACCTGCCAGGACCCCGAGGTCATTCCACACCATTTCTTATCAGTGTTGCTGTTTTCCTTTGTTTCTTATCTCGTTGCTGTTTCCAGTAAATTGTTCTTTTCACGCCTGGGTCAGGGCGTGGCTCGGAGTCTGGGGGGAGGCACCGAACTGGGGACCACGACTCCGAGTTATTGATTAACGAAATTAAAGGATCAGAGCCCCTCCGTGCCCCCCAGCCTCGCCTTTTCCAGGGGAAATCCCGGGGCGCTCCCGCTCCTCCTGAACCACCATCAGCCTCGGGATCCTCCGGCTCTGACACCCCCTGGGCATGGGGGATTTGGGGTGGATTTGGGTGATTTTGGGGTAATTTGTGGATGATTTTGAGGTAATTTGTTGATGATTTTGAGGTAATTTTCGGTGGTGACTTGGGGTAATTTGGGGGAAGATTCAGGGATGTTTCAGGGTGATTTTGAGGCCACCTTGAGGTGGTTTAGCAGATTTTTGGAGGTGATTTTGAGGTAGTTTGGAGGTGATTTGGGGGATTACTTGGGGGTGGTTTTGAGTGATTTTTGGATGGTCTTGGGGATGATTTTGGGGGTGTTACTGCAGTCCTGGAGAAGGTGACCCCCTGCACTGGCCAGACTGTCATGACTGTCACCTGAGCCAGTACCTGCCTCACCTGGATCCCACCCCAGCTTTATTTAACTCAAATCCTTGGTTTATATTGTCTTTTTTCCCCAATTTTTTGCCCAAAATGCCTGATGGGCTGAGGAGCATCCAAGTCTGGGGGGATCTGGGGATCGACCTCCCACACCTGGACACCTGCCCGGAGCCCCTTCAATCACTTCACATATTCAGCAGAAATAGCGAAATCTTTGCTTTTCTCCCCAAAACACGCAGCAATGTCCCCTCGCCACCCCCCCCTCCCCCAAGTTATTCCTTTATCCTCCAATTTTCCATAATTAAATCTGGAATTCTTGATGAGCTTATGAGATCACTTCGCACCTGCACACACCTGGAGGCAGCACCTTTCCCAGGTGGGTGAACACCTGGTGCCTCAGAGCTCCAGCAACGGAGCATCCTGTCCATCCCAGGAGTCACCTGTGGGAAGGGCAGCCAGGTAACCACACCTGGGGGCTCTCCGGGGGGGTTTCCAGGTGTTCCCTGCGAGGAGGGCGGCCAGGTAACAACACCTGGGGGTTCCCAGATCTCTCTGCTCGTGTCCTCGTGCTGGGAGTGGAGGGTCTCCAGGTGTGCTGAGAGGCTGCAGGTGCTCCTCACCTGTCCCTCACCTGGCCCCCTATTTCAGGATGATGTGGTAGCTGTCGTTGGTTTCGGCTGCAAAGGAAGCCAAGGTCACCCCGCAGCAGGTGAGGGAAGGTGGGGCGGGGCCATCGGACACAGGTGCGGCCCAAACACAGAGCCCCAGGTACTCACGCACCTTTCATGGTGTCCAAGACGAAGCAGGATTCATCCTGGAAGTTCTGGATCATCTGGAAAAACCCAAAACAACACCAATTTAGGGGGTTTTGGGGAAGGGTTTGGGTTCCAAAGGGCTGGAGGTGCCCAGGTGGGAGCTCAGGTGGGCGCTTTGGAAGCACCAGCCAGAAATACTTCATTCCTTCCTCGGGCCCTTGTCTCGGGGTGATTTTCAGATGATTCTCCATTCCCTGATCATCTGCTTTATGCCCAGAAATGGCTGCTGGAGCTTTGAGAGGGACCTGGGGGATTTTAACCCGCGCGGGTTTCATTCAAAGCCTCCCTCTCTGGCGCGTGACGTCCCATCCTCGCTTTCACTGCCTTGGTTTTCGCTAGCTTGAAGCAAGAAGTTTTCTATTTTCTCCCTTCCCCCAGCCTGGAGGCTGTACCAGGAATCCTTTAGGTGGCTTTGTTTATTTTGGGTTTTTTCTTGAGCTGTTTTTGGCTTGGTTTTCAGTCCAGGGAGCCGGCGGGGGCCGCTCCGAGAGCTCGGAGAAGCTGAACCAACAGGAGGAAGGACACCAAAACCCAGCAGCTTCTGCTGCGAGGAGGAGACCAAGGCCAGAGGATCACCAGGTTCCCGTCTGCTTTTGCCCGAGCTGCTGCGTGCACTCCCTTCTCCCCCTCCCTGAGACAAAGCGGGGCCAGCCCCCGTCCTCGCCTCCTGGCCACACGCCCAGGTGGGGCTGGGCTGTAAGGTGCAGTATTTCTTTCTGTGCCTTGCAGGTATCTTGCTTTGGTAATGAACTGTTTTACCTTTTTTTGTCACTTTCACCCACTGGTATTCGTTCATCTCATTGGCAGAAAAAGGGAATTGCTGACGTCCTTTCTCTTTAAACACTTTTTGCAGAGTGTTTTTCTCCCAGAATTTGTCTCCAAACAGAGAGAGCCCCTCCCAAAACCTGCCCAGGTGATCTCTGGTGATGCCGTTCTCCAGGTGAACCTCCCAGGGGATCCTGCCCACCCTCCCAGCTGTGCCTGTGGGGCAGGCGGGCGTTACCTCGTCGCTGACCAGGACGTGGATCCCGGTGGGTCCCTGTTTGTAGATCTGCTGGATCTGCTGGGCCGGCACGCGGAAAAGCTGCGCCAACTTCTCCGTCAGCTCGGCTGCCGTCAGCTCCTCCAGGTAAATGGCGTGGTACACTGCAGGGCACAGCACGGCCTCGCACCTGCCCAGGTGTGCCCCCCGTGCCCCCCGGGGCTGGGCTCAGCTGTGCCCCCGAACGGGGACCTGCCCGTCCCCGTGTCCTGCGTGCGATTGACACACCCGGCCCCAAAATCCTTCTGGCACCACCTGGGCAGCACCACCTGGCCTGTTCCAGGTGGGTTTTACTCCCAGCAGGATGGGAACAGCCCCTCCCCAGCCCCCCTGGATTCTCACAGGTGTTCCCAATTCTGTCTCGGCACAGGTGAGATGCCAACACCTGTGTGGTGGCACCGAGGGAAATCCTCCGGGATCGGGGCAAAGAATGGAGGGAAGGGGGTCATTTTCTGGCACTTTAACCTGACCCCAGGTGTACAGAGGGCCCAGGTGAGCTCTGTGCTCACAGGTGAGGCCACAGGTCAAGGCACAGGTGGGGACACAGGTGAGGGTACAGCTGATCTCAGGAGAGGATGAGGGATGGGGCCAGCGGGTGCTGAGCACCCGTGGGCAGGTGCTCTGCTGGAAAGAGCTGCCAGCACATCCCAAATTCCTGATCCCCTCAGGTGTGACCCCAGGTTCCCAATCCCCCCCAAGTGTGACCCCAGGTTCCCAGTCCCCCCCAGGCGTGACCCAGACTCCCAATCCCCCCCAGGTGTGATCCCTGCTCCCCCAGGTGTGACCCGATTCCCAACCCCCCAGGTGTGACCCCAGATTCCTGATCCCCCCAGGTGTGATCCCAGACTCCCAATCCCCCCCAGGTGTGACCCCACATTCCCGATCCCCCCCAGGTGTGATCCCTGCTCCCCCAGGTGTGACCCCACATTCCCGATCCCCCCCAGGTGTGATCCCTGCTCCCCCAGGTGTGACCCCACATTCCTGATCCCCCCCAGGTGTGATCCCTGCTCCCCCTCACCAAAGAAGGTGCCGGCGCTGCCGTCGCCGTCCTCGTGCTCGTGCTGGGGGTCCCTGACCTGCTGTGACTCCTGGCACACGTAGATGGTCAGGCGGGGCCGCACCATCCTGCGACAGGTGAGGGTCACCTGTGGTTCCCTCCCTTCCCAGCCCCTTTCCCTGCCAGGTGTCCTCAGCAGGAGCTGGACGAGCTCATCCCGCAGGAAAACCCTTGTGGTTGTCCCCACCTGGCTGATCCCAAGGTGTCCCCTGGGGGACAGGTGACCCTGGGTCAGCATTCCCTGGTGCCATGGGGGCAGGAATGCACACCTGCAATGCTCCTGGGATGCCCTCCCCTGTCCCGTGGCAGGTATCTGGGATGATGCTTCCCAGACATCCCCACCTGGACACCTTGTCCCTCTCAGCCTTCCCAAACGCTCCAGGTGTGTTAAACCCCTGCCTTTTAGGGAAAGGTGTAAGAAACATCCTCTTTTTGGGAACCTCCCAGGCAAGTAACTCCACCTGGGTGGGTCACAGGTGGAGACAGCTCCTGGATCAATTCCTGGCTTGTGGCTCCACTCCTGGACTCTCAAAGTGAAATAATTCCTAATTCCTCTCTCCTGCCTGGACTGCCTTCCTCAAAGTGCCTCTAAATTCCTGACTCGGGTGGGAAAAGGCTGGGCCAGGTGAGTCCCAGCCCCCAGAGGTGAGTCCCAGCCCCACAGGTGGGTCCCAGTCCCACAGGTGAGTCCCAGTCCCACAGGTGGGTCCCAGTCCCACAGGTGGGTCCCACAGGTGAGTCCCAGTCCCACAGGTGGGTCCCAGTCCCACAGGTGAGTCCCAGTCCCACAGGTGAGTCCCAGTCCCACAGGTGAGTCTCAGTCCCACAGGTGGGTCCCAGCCCCACAGGTGAGTCCCAGCCCCACAGGTGGGTCCCAGTCCCACAGGTGGGTCCCAGTCCCACAAGTGAGTCCCAGCCCCACAGGTGGGTCCCAGTCCCACAGGTGAGTCCCAGCCCCACAGGTGGGTCCCAGTCCCACAGGTGAACCCCAGTCCCACAGGTGGGTCCCACAGGTGGGTCCCAGTCCCACAGGTGAGTCCCAGCCCCACAGGTGGGTCCCAGTCCCACAGGTGGGTCCCAGTCCCACAGGTGGGTCCCAGTCCCACAAGTGAGTCCCAGCCCCACAGGTGGGTCCCAGTCCCACAGGTGAGTCCCAGCCCCACAGGTGGGTCCCAGTCCCACAAGTGAGTCCCAGCCCCACAGGTGGGTCCCAGTCCCACAGGTGAGTCCCAGCCCCACAGGTGGGTCCCAGTCCCACAGGTGAGTCCCAGCCCCACAGGTGGGTCCCAGTCCCACAGGTGAGTCCCAGCCCCCAGAGGTGAGTCCCAGCCCCACAGGTGAGTCCCAGCCCCACAGGTGAGTCCCAGCCCCACAGGTGGGTCCCAGTCCCACAGGTGGGTCCCAGTCCCACAGGTGAGTCCCAGCCCCACAGGTGGGTCCCAGTCCCACAGGTGAACCCCAGTCCCACAGGTGGGTCCCACAGGTGAGTCCCAGCCCCACAGGTGAGTCCCAGCCCCACAGGTGGGTCCCAGTCCCACAGGTGAACCCCAGTCCCACAGGTGGGTCCCACAGGTGAGTCCCAGCCCCACAGGTGAGTCCCAGCCCCACAGGTGGGTCCCAGTCCCACAGGTGAACCCCAGTCCCACAGGTGGGTCCCACAGGTGAGTCCCAGCCCCACAGGTGGGTCCCAGCCCCACAGGTGGGTCCCAGCCCCCCGTACCTGCCCTTGAGGGCGTTGAAGAGCCGGATGCCATCGGCGGGGCCGCAGATCTGGATCACGTCCTCCCGCGTCAGCTTCAGCAGATCTGCTCCTGGAAAACCCCCAAAGGGCCAAATTCACCCCGAATTCGCCCCAAATTCTCCTCTGTTTGCCCAGGATTGGTATTTTTCACCTGTTTTTCCTCAAAATCAGCCTTTTGCAGCGTTGCTTTCCCCCAGATTATGTATTTTTGGCTTTGTTTTCCCCAAAGCAGCATTTTCCCCACTTTTTTTCCTAAAATCAGCATTTTTCACCTTTGTTTTCCCATAATCCTTATTTTCCAGCTCAGTTTTCCCAAAAACCATCACTTTTCTCCCTTTTTCTCCCCACATCACCATTTTTCAATTTCATTTTTCCCCAAATCAGCATTTTTCAGTGCGATTTCCCCCAAATTCAACATCTTCCACCTGTTTTCCCTCACATCAGCATTTTTCAGCTTGGTTATCCCAAACCTTGCATATTCCAGCTTTGTTTTCCCCCAGATCAGCAATTTTTCGCTTATTTTCCCCCAACTTGGTATTTTTCAGCTCAGTCTTCCCCAAAATTGCCATTTTCCAAGTTTGCTTTATCCAAAATCAGCATTTTTCACCTCTGTTTTCCACAAAAATCAGCTTTTCACTTTCATTTTGCCCATAACTGGCATTTTCCATCTTGGTTTTCCCCAAAATCTGCATTTTTCACCTCTTGCTCCCCCCCCAAAATTGCCATTTTTCAGCTTCATGTTCCTTAAAATCAGCACTTTTCAACCCATTTTTGCCTGAATTCAAAATTTTCTACCTCTGTCTCCCCCAAAATTGGCACTTTAAATTTGTTTTCCCCTAAATTGCCATTTTCAGCTATTTTTCCCTCCCAAATCAGCTTTTTTTCAGCGTTCTCCCCCCGACAAATCCCCATTTTTCAGCTTCATTGTCCCCACATCATCCATTTCCACCTTGTTTTCCCAAACCTGCCATTTTTCAGCTCCAAAATCAGCCCTTCTTGTGTTACCTGTGCCAGGTGAGCTGGGGGAGGCGGTGCCAGGTGAGCCGTTAGATTGGGTTATAAAAACAGGGATTTGGGGAAATCTCACCTGGCCCAGGCGAGAGGAGGAGGTGACCTGGCCCAGGAGAGGGGAGGAGATGACCTGGCCCAGGTGGGGGGAGGAGGTGACCTGGCCCAGGTGAGGGAGCAGAACTCACCTGAGAAGTTCCTGAAGAGCCGTGAGAAGGTGGAGAAGCGGTTCCGGTGCAGCCACTGCTGCGCCTCCTGCGGGGTCCAGGTGGGCAGCAGCGTCTGGGGGGACACGGGGGGACACAGGTGCTGCCAGGTGACCCGGGTGACCAGGTGAGGCACACCAGGTGTTTGCACTCGGGCAGGGGCACAGGTGAGCTCAGGGTGAGCCAGGGCAGGTGTGGATTGAAGCCCTGAGCAGCTGGGACGAGGTGATGGCCTCAGAGGTGACCTGGAGGAGTTTCCTCTGAGGTGAGCTCAGGTGAGCTCAGGGGGGGCCAGCGCAGGTGTGGGTTCCCCCCCAGGTGGGGACAGAAGGGCTGTGGCCTCCCAGGTGTTTCCAGGTGACCCCAAGTGTCCCCCTGTGGAACCTCCCCCCCCAGGTGTACCTGGGCAGGTACCAGGACAGGTACTTACGTCAGCCAGGGGCGCGGGGGGGTCGGGCTGGTGGCTCGGGGACCCACTGCTGGGGACAGAGGGACACGGTCACTGCGATACTGGGGACACTGGGAGCACTGGGACATGGGGACATTGTAACTGGACACTGGGATGGCTGGACACTGGGATTACTTTAATGGGGATACTGGGATCACTGGGATGCTGCGGTCACTGGGATGATACTGGTGATACTGTCACTGGGATACTGGGGTCACTGTCCCGGGGATACAGGGGTCACTGGCATGGCACTGGGGTCACTGGGACAGCACTGGGATGGCACTGGCATGACACTGGGACAGCACTGGCATCACTGGGATGGCACTGGGATGGCACAGGGGTCATTGGGATGGCACTGGGATGGCACTGGCATCACTGGCATGACACTGGTGTCACTGGGATGGCACTGGAATGGCACTGGGGCCATTGGGATGGCACTGGGATGGCACTGGCACCACTGGGATGGCACTGGGGTCACTGGGATGGTACTGGAATGGCACTGGGATGACACTGGGATGACACTGGCATCACTGGGATGGCACTGGGGTCACTGGGATGGCACTGGGGTCTGCCCCCCGTCCCAGCACTCCCAGTATCCCGTCCCCACTCACCCGTCCCCGATGGAGAAGCTGCTGTGGGAGCTGTTGAAGCCGGGGGATGGCGCGCTGGGGACGTAGGTGACCTCGGGCCAGGGCGAGCACTGTGGGCAGGCCAGCTGAGCACAGGTGTGCCAGGACTGCACCTGCACTGCACACACCTGCACACACACCTGCACTGCACACACCTGCACACACACACCTGCACTGCACACACCTGCACTGCACATACCTGCACACACCTGCACACACACACCTGCACTGCACACACCTGCACACACACACCTGCACACACCTGCACACACACACCTGCACTGCACACACCTGCACACACACACCTGCACACACCTGCACACACACACCTGCACACACCTGCACACACACACCTGCACTGCACACACCTGCACTGCACACACCTGCACACACCTGCACACACACACCTGCACTGCACACACCTGCACTGCACACACCTGCACACACACCTGCACTGCACACACCTGCACACACACACCTGCACACACCTGGGACTGCACACACACACCTGGGACTGCACACACCTGCACTGCACACACCTGCACTGCACACACCTGCACACTCACACCTGGGACTGCACACACCTGGGACTGCACACACACACCTGCACACACACACCTGGGACTGCACACACCTGCACACGCACACCTGCACCACACACACCTGCACACACCTGCACACACCTGCACACACCTGCACACGCACACCTCCACTGCACACACCTGCACTGCACACACCTGCACACACATGCACACACCTGCACACACCTGCACCACACACACCTGCACACACCTGCACACACATGCACACCTGCACACACCTGCACTGCACACACCTGCCCGGCTCAGGTCAGTGATGTCCCCAGAGCCCTTTCTCAGGTACAAAAGCACCTTCTCTGCCCCCAGTTTTGCCTGGCAGGTAGGAACACCTTGGGCAAAGCTTTCCCGGCAGCACAGCCCTGCTCCCTGCCGGCCAGGTGAGCCAGGTGAGCTCACCTCGGTGAGGATGGTGGTCTCGTAGGAGGGCTGGTACTTCTCCTTCTCGTGGGGCGTTCGCTTCTCCATCTTCTCCCGATCCGTCTTCTGCTTCCGGTCGGCTCCTTTGGGCTGGAAAAGGGACAGGCCAGGACAGGTGTGTGGGAAACACACAGGTGACACAGGTGACACAGGTGACTCGGCCTTCTTGGTGCTTTACAGAGGGAAAAGGAGTCGTTCTGGGAGAAGCTTGTCCTGAGGGCCTCTGTAGGGACAGGGGTGTGACCACCAGAGTACACCTGTAACTCCCTGAGTACACCTGTAACCCCCTGAGTACACCTGTAACCCCGAGTACACCTGTAACCACTCTGCACACACCTGTAACCCCCCGAGTACACCTGTAACCCCGAGTACACCTGTAACCACTCTGCACACACCTGTAACCCCCCGAGTACACCTGTAACCCCGAGTACACCTGTAACCACTCTGCACACACCTGTAACCCCCCGAGTACACCTGTAACCCCGAGTACACCTGTAACCACTCTGCACACACCTGTAACCCCGAGTACACCTGTAACCCCGAGTACACCTGTAACCACTCTGCACACACCTGTAACCCCCCGAGTACACCTGTAACCACCTGAGTACACCTGTAACCACTCTGCACACACCTGTAACCCCCCGAGTACACCTGTAACCCCGAGTACACCTGTAACCACTCTGCACACACCTGTAACCCCCCGAGTACACCTGTAACCCCGAGTACACCTGTAACCACTCTGCACACACCTGTAACCCCCCGAGTACACCTGTAACCACCTGAGTACACCTGTAACCACTCTGCACACACCTGTAACCCCCCGAGTACACCTGTAACCCCGAGTACACCTGTAACCACTCTGCACACACCTGTAACCCCCCGAGTACACCTGTAACCCTGAGTACACCTGTAACCACTCTGCACACACCTGTAACCCCCCGAGTACACCTGTAACCCCGAGTACACCTGTAACCACTCTGCACACACCTGTAACCCCCTGAGTACACCTGTAACCCCGAGTACACCTGTAACCCCCAATACGCCTGAGCTGTGTCTTCTGCACCTGCATCACCCAGGTAGGAGGTGGGATTCTGGGGGGACAAAGTGCACCTGGACACGAGGTCTCAGGGGTGGCCTTGACTTTGCCACACCTTGAACACCTGGGCCCCTCTTCTACCCAAAACCGGGGGGATTTCACTCAAATCCCAGGGGAAGCACAGGTGTGGAACCTCCACAGGTATCCAGGTGTTCCCCTTGGCAGATCCCTGAAGAAATTCTCTTAAAATTTGGCTGCACCTGCACTCACAGGTGAAGGAATTTGGCCCAGGTGGACATGGGGAGGGCAGGGCAGGACCCCAAAGCCCACTGACCCCTCGAGGTGGACAGGTGGGTGAACAGGTGAGAGAAGAGGAGCCAAGGTGAGATTTTTGGGTGTGTCGCAGGTGGGACGGAGCCACAGGCACCCTGAGGTGTGACCAGGGCGGGAACGACCCCTGCCCCTCCCAGCACCTCCTAAAGGTGGGAGGTTCCAGAGGCACCAGCAGCCCCCAGGGCAAACTGGGACAGCCTCCCAGGTGAGCCCAGGTGGGAGGGGTACCTTGAACACCTTGATCTGGCAGCTGGCGGAGTGCAGGTGCTCCGTGTACTCGCCGCTCTCGTTCTCCCTGAAGGTGTCGATCTGCACGCGGAAGGGAACCCCCTTCTCGCCGCCGTGCTTGCGCAGCGTGAACTCCGTGCTGATGCAGTGCACCTGGGGACAGGTGTGCTGCCCTGGGAACGCTGCTGCCAGCTGGGGCAGCACCTGGCATCCACGGGGCAGCACCCAGCATCCACGGGGCAGCACCCGGGATCACCTGGCCCTCACCTGGATGTGGGACAGAGCCCACCTGTCCCTCACCTGGATGTGAGGCACTGCCCACCTGTCCTTTACCTGGATGTGGGACACCGCCCCCCGTCCCTCACCTGGATGTGGGACACGGACCACCTGTCCCTCACCTGGATGTGAGGCAGAGCCCACCTGTCCCTCACCTGGATGTGAGGCACTGCCCACCTGTCCCTTACCTGGATGTGAGGCACTGCCCACCTGTCCTTTACCTGGATGTGGGACAGAGCCCACCTGTCCTTTACCTGGATGTGGGACAGAGCCCCCCTGTCCCTCACCTGGATGTGAGGCAGTGCCCACCTGTCCTTTACCTGGACGTGAGGCACTGCCCACCTGGCCCTCACCTGGATGTGGGACACCGCCCCCCGTCCCTCACCTGGATGAAGACTGATGTCCTCTTGGCCGGATCCCACAGAAATTCCACGGTGTTGAGCTGCGTCGGGTTCGCGCGGGGGTCGATGATCCCCACGGACATCGGGATATCTGTGGGGGGAACAGGTGAGGCCCACCTGGGACCCCCCACCCGCCCCAGCCAGGTGAGACTCACCTATGTCCAGGATCCTGTCCCCAGGTCTGTTCCACCTCCAGCCCTCCAGCTGCTGGTGCTCCGTGTACTGCAACCGCCGGTCATGGAAAACCACCCGGAAGATGCTCTGGGGAAGGGGGAAACATCACCTGGAGCTGCCCTGGCACACCTGGCCAGGTGTGCGGCCCTTCCCTGTGCCAAAAAGGGGCAAAGGGAACCCCCTTCCCCCCCAAACCAGGTACATCTCCCACCCCCACCCTGCTGCAGAGCCCTGGAGAGCGGCCGGCTGGGACGGGCACACCTGGCCAGCGGTACCTGTGCTCTCTGCCCACCTTGACCAGCTTCCCGTTGATCTCGGGCAGCTCCCCGAGCTTCCTGTTGTCCAACATCCGGATCTCGTAGGATTGACCTGGGGGCAGGAGGGCACCTGAGGGTTTTCTGTCACCTGTACCTGTCACCTGAGCTCCTCGTTCATCTGGGGTCCCACCAACCCCAAGATTCCAGTTCTACCTGAAAGCAGCAGGTACAGCCTGAAGCTGTAACCCCTGTCCCACACTGACACACCTGTACAGGTACACCTTGAATACACCTGTACAGGTACACCTTGAACACACCTGTAACCATCTTACACACACCTGTACAGATACACCTTACACACAGCTGTACAGGTACACCTTGAATACACCTGTAACCACCTTACACACACCTGTATGGATACACCTTACACACACCTGTACACCTTGAACACACCTATAACCATCTTACACACACCTGTACAGATACACCTTGAACACACCTGTAACCCCCTGTACGCACCTGTATGGATACACCTTACACACACTTGTAACCACCCTGAACACACCTGTAACCCCCTGAACACACCTGTACAGATACACCTTACACACACAGATACACCTTGAACACACCTGTACAGGTACACCTTGAACACACCTGTACCCCCCTGCACATACCTGTAACCACCTTACACACACCTGTATGGATACACCTCACACACACCTGTACAGGTACACCTTGAACACACCTGTAACCACCTTACACACACCTGTAACCACCTTACACACACCTGTATGGATACACCTCACACACACCTGTACAGGTACACCTTGAACACACCTGTAACCATCTCACACACACCTGTACAGGTACACCTTGAACACACCTGTAACCACCTTACACACACCTGTAACCACCTTACACACACCTGTATGGATACACCTCACACACACCTGTCACCTGAGCCCACACTTAACCTGGTGAAATCCCCCAGGTGACTCAAGCTCCACCTGGCCAGAGCACAGCCAGGTGAAGGCAGCGCCGCTTCACTTCCCACTTCCCACCAGGAACAACGCAGAAATCGGGAATTTCCCCCCGGAAACTTCCACAGGCGGAATCTTCCTGCTCGGGGTGGTTCCCGGAGGTACCTGTGCAGGACAGGTGTGGCCTCACCTTGGTTGAGGTAGGTGAGGGTCTCGTCGTGCAGCTTGACCGCGGGGGAGGTGGCGGCGCACAGAACGTACTGGAAGGGCAGCAGCTTGTCCTGGTTCTCCGGCGGCAAACTGGACTCCTCCTGCTTGAAGATGGGCAGAGCCAGGACGTCGCTGCGGACACGGGGACAGAGTCACCTGAGACAGGTGAGGTGGGGGCCGGGCCGCGGGGTCAGGGACTCCTTCACTCCAACCTGGGCCTCGTTACCTGGGGGAAAAGCCCCGCCCCCACCTGGCTCTGCCTCTGGACCCTGCCCCAGACTGAGCCCAGGATTCCAGGGGTGCCCTGCACACCTGTCCCCAGGTGCCACCCGCTCCCCTGCACCCTGCACACCTGTCCCCAGGTGCCACCTGCTCACCAGAGATACACCTGTGCCCATCTGAATACACCCGTAAGCACCTGGGGCACACCTGAGCCCACCTGGGCACACCTGTGAGCATCTTGCACACAGCTCTGTCCCAACTCCTAACCCTGACTCCGACCACTACAATGACCCCAATTCCAACCATAATCACTCCTGCTCCTTCCTGAATCCATCCACAGCTCCAGGCCAACTGCATCCCAAATCCATCCCAAATCCATCCACAGCTCCAGGCCAACTGCATCCCAAATCCATCCCAAATCCATCCACAGCTCCAGGCCAACTGCATCCCGAATCCATCCCAACGGCATCCCAAATCCATCCCAACTGCATCCCGAATCCATCTCAAATCCATCCCAGCTGCATCCCGAATCCATCCCAACTGCATCCCAAATCCATCCTGAATCCATCCCAAATCCATCCCAATCGCATCCCGAATCCATCCCAACTGCATCCCGAATCCATCCTGAATCCATCCCAATCCATCCCAATCGCATCCTGAATCCATCCCGAATCCATCCCAATCCATCCCAATCGCATCCCGAATCCATCCCAACTGCATCCCGAATCCATCCTGAATCCATCCCAAATCCATCCCAATCGCATCCCGAATCCATCCCAACTGCATCCCGAATCCATCCCAAATCCATCCCAATCGCATCCCGAATCCATCCCAAATCCATCCCAACTGCATCCCAAATCCATCCTGAATCCATCCCGAATCCATCCACAGCTCCAGGCCAACTGCATCCCGAATGCATCCCGAATCCATCCCAATCACATCCCGACCCAAATCCATCCCAACTGCATCCCAAATCCATCCCGAATCCATCCCAATCGCATCCCAAATCCATCCCAACTGCATCCCGAATCCATCTCAAATCCATCCCAACTGCATCCCGAATCCATCCCAACTGCATCCCAAATCCATCCCGAATCCATCCCAGCGGCATCCCAAATCCATCCCAATCACATCCCGAATCCATCCCAATCACATCCCGAATCCATCCTGAATCCGTCCCAGATCCATCCCGAATCCATCCCAGCTCCATGCACTACTTCAGCCATAATTCCACTGTAACTCTACCCCTACTCCATCCCAACTCCACCTCCAAGCCTGCTCTTCCTTGCTCCAACCCCAACTCCACCCCAACGCCCCCGTTTCCCTCCCAATCCGCCCCCGTGCCCCAACTTTGGCACATTTTGGGGTTCCCCACACCCCTGCCATCCCCTGCCATTCTGGGATCCCCCCCAGATTTTGGGATCCCCCCCAGAGATTCTGGGGACCTCAGGAGATTTTGGGTTCCTCCCTGGGGATCTGAGATCCCCCATGAATATTCTGGGGATCCCCGGAGGTTGTGGGGTTTCCCCTGGAGATTCTGGGGTCCCCTCCCGCTGCAGGTACCGGCGCTGAGGTCCCGCCCAACGCCTTCAACCTCCAGCTCACTTCAGGGTTCCCCACTCCCCGTGCAGCCCCTGCCAAGCCCCGGGGTTCTCCGGGATGTTTTGGGGTCCCCGGTACCTCATGCTGTAGGCGCCGGCGCCGAGCTCCTGCCCGATCCCCGACAGGCTGGCGTCGAAATCCTGCACCAGCCCCGACTCGATCACCTCGTCCGCCAGCGGCAGCTTCAGCGCCCACGCCATGGCCCCGAGGGCACCCCAAAAACGGCGGCCGGGTCACCCCCAAAAACCGGGGGTGGGCAGGGTCACCCCCAAGAAAACGCGGTTGTTGTGGTCACTCCAAAACCAGGGGGCCTTGGGGACACCCCAAAAAAGGGGGGGGGGTTCAGGGGCTACTCAAAGATGGGGGCGTCCTGGGGACACGCCAAAAGCGGGGGGTGGGGTCACCCCCAAACACGGGGTGGCTCCAAAAAGGGGTTTGTAGAGGTCCCCCTAAAACCAGGGGGCTTTGGGGGCACCTCAAGTGTGACGGGGCCTCGGGGTCACCCCAAAACCAGGGTCTTCAGTGTCACCCCAAAAATGGGGCTCCTCAGAGTCACCCCCAACCCAGGGGCTCC
Organism: Corvus hawaiiensis; assembly: GCF_020740725.1. Classification (NCBI taxonomy): domain Eukaryota; kingdom Metazoa; phylum Chordata; class Aves; order Passeriformes; family Corvidae; genus Corvus; species Corvus hawaiiensis. The sequence continues at coordinate 1,936,402 of NC_063236.1, forward strand.
TCGGGGGCACCCCAACGCCTCCCCCTGTTCTCTGGGGGTACCAAAGCCCCGCAGCCCTCTTGGGGACCCTCTCCTGAGGTGCCTAATTTGGGGACACCCAAAAACCCGCTACCACAGGGGAATGAACCCCAAAACCCAGCGACACCCCCGAGGCTGCGCCCCCGCCCTTGAAGCCCCTCAAAGGGAACGCCTTGGGGGGACCCCCAAACTCCTGAGAGGCGGCACCCCCGGGGGTCCCGAGCTCTACGGACCACCCCCCACGGGCTGCACCCGCAGGGACTCCCCAAATCCTGCACTCTCCTCCAAGGGCTGCACCCGCAGGGACCCCCCCAAAATCCTGCACTCCCCTCGAGGGCTGCACCCGCAGGGACCCCCCAAATCCTGCACTCTCCTCCAAGGGCTGCACACACAGGGACCCCCCAAAATCCTGCACTCCCCTCCAAGGGCTGCACACACAGGGACTCCCCAAAATCCTGCACTCCCCTCCAAGGGCTGCACACACAGGGACTCCCCAAAATCCTGCACTCCCCTCTAAGGGCTGCACCCGCAGGGACCCCCAAAATCCCGCACTCCCTCCAAGGGCTGCACCCGCAGGGACCCCCCCAAAATCCTGCACTCCCCTCGAGGGCTGCACCCGCAGGGACCCCCCAAATCCTGCACTCTCCTCCAAGGGCTGCACACACAGGGACCCCCCAAAATCCTGCACTCCCCTCTAAGGGCTGCACCCGCAGGGATCCCCAAAATCCCGCACTCCCTCCAAGGGCTGCACCCGCAGGGACGCCCCAAATCCCGCACTCCCCTCTAAGGGCTGCACACACAGGGACTCCCCAACATCCTGCACTCCCCTCTAAGGGCTGCACACACAGGGACCCCCAAAATCCTGCACTCCCCTCTAAGGGCTGCACCCGCAGGGACCCCCCCAAATCCTACACCGCCCTAGGCGCTGCCCCTCGCAGGGACCCCCCAATCCGGGCTGCGACCCCCCAATCCTGGCTGGAGCCCCCCAGTCCGGGCTGGGACCCCACGGGCCGGGCTGGGACCCCCTGATCCGAGCCGGGACGCCCCAGTCCTGGCCCGGCCCCCCCCGCTCCGGGCCGGGACCCCCCAAACCCGCCGCTCCGCCAAGATGGAGGCGGCGACCCCGCCCCCGCCGCTGGGAGGGCGGCCCCGCCCCTCCGCCGCGCTCAGCCAATGGGACGGGGTCTTTCCGCGTGACAGGCGGAAGCAGCAACCAATAGAGAGCGCCGCGCCCAGCAGGCCGCGCAGGGATTGGCTGGGGGGCGTGGCGGCGGCGGCGTGCCGCGCTCCGCTCCGCGCGGCGCCCCCCCTCGGGGCCGCGGGTTCGAGTCCCGCTGCTGCCTGAGGCGTGCGCGGAGCTGCGCGGGCCTCGGGCGGGGGAGCCGAGGAGGAGGAAGGACCCCCCAAATCCGGAAAAAAGGGGAAAGGAAAAGAAAAAAGAAAAATACTGTTTATTTCACACCACTACATCAAGTGCATCAGTCTGCCGCGGCCCCAGCGGGCACCCCGGTGTCCCCCGTCGCCCCCAAACCTCCCCCTCCCATCGCTCCCCCGGGGGGGCTGGAGCTCCCCAGGCTCAGGGCAGGGGGAGGTGGGGAAGGGGCGCTGCCTCTGTTTTGGGGTTCACGCCCCCCCAACCCGGGGAGTCCAGTGATGTCCCCAAAATCCACCCACGGGACATCCCCAAGGTGGGGGATCACCCCCAGAAGCCCCTCACGAGGTGAGGAACCCCCCAAATCAGCGTCGGGGGGGTGACATAAATTGGGGGTCACCCCTGGTGAGCCGTGACATTGCCTCAGGAACACAGGAAAAAGGGCAAAAGCCAGAAAAATGGAAATCACTGATTTTGGGTGGGTATGTGACGCTCGGGGGCCAGGACAGGGCGGGGGGGGTCTGTCACCACGTGTGTCACAGGCGGGGGAGGCGTGACGAGGAGGGCACGGGGGGACACACACAGGCACCGGTGGGCACAGGCACGGGGGCAGGGGGACAAAATCCATGGCCAAAGGGACAAAACCAGTGGCCAAAGTGCCGATGGCTGGAGGTCAAGGGGCTGTGACCGGTAGGACAGAGGGGATTCCCAGTGCTCCCAGTTCAGAGCACTGGGAAGACGCTGAGGGGCACGGGGGGGTGGGCACAGGGAAAGGCCTGGACACAGGTATGGGCACGGGCGTGGAGGGACAAGATTGGTGGCCAAAGGGACAAAATCAATGGCCAAAGTGCTGATGGCAGGTGGTTGGGGGGACTGGGAACTGGGATGTTCCCAGTGTTCCCAGTGCTCCCAGTGCAGAGCGTGTGGAAGACATTGAATGTTGGACACGGCTACAGGGGTGGTGGACACAGGTACGGGGGCGGTGGCAGAGGGACAGAACCAGTGGCCAAAGTGCTGATGGCAGGAGGCCGGGGGGACACAGGAGAGCTCCCAGTGCTCCCAGTCTTGGCCACATGGGAGGTGCTGAAGGGCAGCGTGGGGGTGGACACAGGTGAGGGCCTGGACACAGGTGGCAGAGGGACAGAACCAGTGGCCAAAGTGCTGATGGCAGGGGGCCGGGGGGACACAGGAGGGCTCCCGGTGCTCCCAGCTCGGGGCACGGGGGGAGATGCTGACGGGTGGACACAGCTACGGGCGTGGGTGGCGGTGAGGGACAGAACCAGCGGCCAAAGCGCTGACGGCAGCGGGCCGGGGGCCGCCCGGGGCGTTGCCAGCACCCCAGCTCAGGGCACGTGGAAGACGTTGAGCTTGCTGGTGTTCTTGAGGGTCTGGCGGCGGTTGCAGAACCAGACGCGCACGACCTCGCGCTCGTAGCGCAGCTCCTGCGCGATGCGCGTGATCTCGGCGCCCGTGGGCAGCGCGTTGCGCTCGAAGTGCGCGTTCAGGGCCTCGAGCGCCTGCGGGGTGAAGGATGTGCGGCGCTTCCGCTTCTTGCCCGGCTCGCCCCCCACGAACTCCAGCAGGTGCTGCTGCCCCTCGCGCTGCCGCTGCTCTGCCTCGCGCAGCCACTTCTCCAGCACCGGCTTCAGCTTCTGCGCGCTCTTGGGCGTGATGTCCAGCTTCTCGAACCTGCGGGGACAGGGGACACTCAGGGAGACACTCAGGGGGATGTCTTGGGGGTGATGTTCAGCTTCTTAAACCTGAAGGGACACAGGGGACATGGGAGACCCTCAGGGATGGGAGACAGGGGGACAGCAGGATGGGATTGGGGGTGTGACAGTGAGGGGGGAGCAATGCCCAGCACCCTCCTTTGCCCAATTTTCCTCCTTTTCTCCAGTTCCCTCTTCCTCCACCTCTCCCCCCTTTCCCAGCTTTCCATTTCCCCGTTTTCCTCCCATTCTCTGCTTTTCCTCCTTCCCCACAATTTCCTTCCTCCTCTCCAATTTTCCTCTCCTCCTGTTTTCCTGCCTTTCTCCAATACTCCTTTCCCCAATTTTCCTTCCCCTTTCCTCCCCCCATGCCCAACCTGGCCCCTGTCACCGCTTGTACCTGGCTGTGTCCCCTTACCTGCAGATGGCCCCACACCTGTCCCCCAGGTGACATCACCTGCAGACGGCCCCACACCTGTCCCCCAGGTGACATCACCTGCAGATGGCCCCACACCTGTCCCCCAGGTGACATTACCTGCAGATAACCCCATACCTGTCCCCCAGGTGACATTACCTGCAGATGGCCCCACACCTGTCCCCCAGGTGACATTACCTGCAGATAACCCCATACCTGTCCCCCAGGTGACATCACCTGCAGATAACCCCATACCTGTCCCCCAGGTGACATTACCTGCAGATGGCCGACTGGCTGTAGGCAGGGCCCTCGGTGGCCGTCAGGGCCTGCCCCACCTGGGTCTGGGTCAGCCCCAGCGAGAGGCGCCGCAGTTTGAAGTTCTTGGCGAATTCCCGGATTTCCTCCAGGTTTGATCCCAATCCTCCTCGGCGCTGGGTGGGGCGGGGGTTCTGGGGTGGGACACGGGGGCTGTGAACCCCTTCATCCCTCTGCCCAGGGACCCCAGTCCCTGATATCCCTCTCCCAGTGATCCCAGTCCCCGTTATCCCTTTTCCAGGGGAGCCCAGTCCCTGTTATCCCTTTTCCCAAGGACCTCAGGCACCGTGTTCCCTCTTCCCAGTGGTTCCCCGACACTGTTAACCCCAGAACACCTCAGACCTTGTTATCCCTCTTCCCAGTTCCCATTTTCCCTCTGCCCAGGGATCCCAGACCCCCATCATCCCTCTTTCCACAGGACCCCAGTCCCTGCTATTCCCACGGGACCCCACAGCCCATTATCCCTCTCCCAGTGCTCCCAGTGACTCACTGGACACCAGCTGGCTCACGGTGGGGGTCTCGGAGCACGTGATGGGCACTGGGGATGGCGACACCTTGGCCACGGGCGCAGGGCTCGTCCCCACCCCGGCTGGGGCCGGCTGGATGGGCTGGACCTGGGGTGGGGGGGACCCGGGGGTGACCTGGGGGGAACTGGCAGCTCCGCTCCCCGTGGGGCACGGCCCACTGGGACAGCTGGTGGCACCAGGAGGGCCACGGCGTGGCCACGGGACAGGAGGGGGCACAGCCTGGGGGTGCTCCTGGCGTCCAAAGCCCCATGGCCAGGACCCAAAGGGGCTCATGTGCCCCCACAGCCACACAGGTGGGTCCCAAGGTGCTCACGGGCTCCTAAATCCACCTGTCTGGGTCCCAGAGCCATGTGGCCGCAGCCCAGAGGTGCTCAGGGGGTCCCACAGCCACATCCCGGCAGTGCTCGTGTCCCCCCAGAACAGCATGGCCAGGTCCCAGAGGGGCTCACGTTCTCCCCAGAACAACGGGGTCGTGTCCCAGGAATGGTCCGTGGTATCCCAAAGCCACCTGGCCACGTCCCAAAGGCGCTTCTGTCTCCCCCAAGGCCGCGTGGCCTGGTCCCAAAGGTACTCAGAGGGTCCCAAAGCTGCAGGGGGGTCCCAAAGCCGCTCCCTGCTCCCAAAGCCCCTTTGGGGACACTGCCGCCCTTCGGCCACACTGCCCTGGCCCCCCGGCCGTGACCCACCTCGGTGGGGGGTGGGGGGGGTGGCCTGGGGGGCTCAGAGGGTCTCAGGGGTGGGGGCTCACCTCGCTCTTGACGGGGGGGCTCAGCGGGCCCATTTTTCTTGCCGGGGGGCCGGTGCGGGGGGGGCGGTGGCCAGCGTGGCCCCCGCGGTCAGCGTGGGCCCTGTGGCCAGCGTGGCGATGACCTGGCCCTGCGCGTTGAGCAGCAGCTGCGGCCGTCACCGGCGTCACCTGCAGGCTGGGGGGGGCCGGCGTGGGGGCGGCCGCGGCCACCCCGGGGGGGGCCACGACCCACGGCAGGGTCCCGATCACCTGGGGGGGGGACACGGTGCTGGGGGACCCGAAAACGCCCACCCAGTGGGGGGGGGAGGGAGGGGAGTGGGGACACGACACCGGGAGCATCCAGGACCCCCTCCCCAGGTGACACAACCCCGTGGGGGGGACAGGGGACCCCCCGCGGTACCTGGCCCTGGGCGTTGGTCAGGAGCTGCCCTGGGATCCCCTGGACGCTGGGGAGGGGGTTGGCGATCACGGGGGGGGGCACTGAGGGACCCCAGGAGCTGCGGCTGCGCCCCCAGAGCTGCCGTGAGCTGTGGGATGGAAACGGGGTCAGAGCTGGGGCAATGGGGGCCACCGGGACCCCCCCGGATCGTCCCCCCCAGCCCGTGGCCACCAGAGTCCCAGGGGGTCCCCTAAATCTATAAATCCATCCCCTGGGAGCTGCCCAAAGCAGAGCTGCTGCAGCTCATCGCGACGGGGAAACTGAGGCAGGGATTGTGCCCCGAGAAACTGAGGCTGGAATCCTGCCCGGGGAAAACTGAAACTGGGATCCTGCACTGGGGAAACCGAGGCTGGGATCCTGCACAGGGAAACTGAGGCAGGGATCCCACCTGGGAAACAGGCTGGGGTCTTGTCCTGGGAAACCGAGGCGGGGATCCTGTCCAGGGACACTGAGGTCAGAATCTCACGTGTGGAACTGAGAGTGGGATCCTGCCTGGGGAAACTGAGGCCGGGACGTGGCCCTGGAATTCCCGGGGCTCCCCGTGGCCCCGCGACCGCTGGATCCCGGGATGGGGTGGGCTCGGTCCTTACTATGCCGGGGTTAAAGGCCAGTCCGGTGATCTGGGGCTGCACGGACATCGGGGGCTGCACGGACATCGGGGGGGTCCTTTGGGGGGGTGGGCGCCGGGGGGGGCTGGGGCAGCAGCGGGGGCTGCCCCGGGGGCAGCGGGGGCGGCCGCGGCGCCGGGACCCGCCGGGATGGCCGGGATGGCGGGGCTGAGCACGGCAGCGGCTGCGGAGAGACGGAGACACCGTCAGTGGGGTGGCACCGGGGGCACCGCGCCCGCGTCCCCCCCCCCGCCCCGCCTGTCCCCTCCCATCACCGGGCCGGGGCCTCACCTGACCCCGGTGCTGCTGCAGCACAGAGTGGGGGGCACCTGGGGGAACCCAAAATCTGCCCGGACACACCTGGGACAGGTCCAGGGTCCGTAAGAACCCCACATGTTGGGGTCGATCCCCCCCCCACCTGCTGCAGGGGGTGCCACACCTGGAGCCCCAAATGTTTCACCTTTCATACTCCGATTCCCCAAATTCAAGGCCAATTCAGACCCCTGCAGGTGAAGACCACCTGGACTGGGGCTGAGCTGGGGGAAGATGAATTAGGGAGGGGGACAAAGGGAGCCCCAAGGTCACCTGTTTCAGCCAGGTACCACACCGGGGCCTCCAAATCTGCACCTTTTAGTCTCAAATCTCCCAAATTCAAGCCCATTTCAGAACACTCCTGCAGCAGGTGCTGCATCTGGAATCCTAAATCTGTAATTTTTATACTGAAAGCCTCACAGTGAAGCCCAACGGGCTGGGTTTGGGCTGAGGACGAGCTGGGGAGGGGGCAAAGGGGAGCTCCAGCATCCCCTGCTGCAGCAGGTGCCACACCTGGAGCCCCAAATCTGCACCGGGTCCCACACCTGGAACCCCAAATCTGCACCTGGTGCCACATCTGGAGCCCCAAATCTGCACATGGTGCCACACCTGGAGCCCCAAATCTGCACCAGGTCCCACACCTGGAACCCCAAATCTGCACCGGGTGCCACACCTGGAGCCCAAATCTGCACCTGGTGCCACACCTGGAGCCCCAAATCTGCACCTGGTGCCACATCTGGAGACCCCAAATCTGCACCAGGTCCCACACCTGGAGCCCCAAATCTGCACCTGGTGCCACATCTGGAGACCCCCAAATCTGCACCAGGTCCCACACCTGGAACCCCAAATCTACACCAGGTGCCACATCTGGAAACCCAAATCTGCACCTGGTGCCACACCTGAGCCCCAAAACTGCACCGGGTGCCACACCTGGAACCTCAAATCTACGCCTTTTATTCTCAAATCCCCCAAATTCAAGTCATTTCAGACCCCTCCTGCAGCCACACGGGAGCCCCAAATCTACACCAGGCAGCACACCTGGAACCCAAATCTACACCAGGTCGGTACCACACCTGGAGTCCCAAATCTACACCAGGTACCACACCTGGAGTCCCAAATCGCCACCTTTTATTCTCAAATCCCCCAAACTCAAGCCCATTTCAGACCCTTCCTGGAGCCCCAAATCTGCACCTTTTTCACTCAAACTCCCCGGCCCGGAGCCCGTTTCCCGCTCCCAGGTGTGCGGGCGGGCGGGGCAGGCGCGGTTACCTGCGGTTACCTGTGAGATTGGCTACGGGCGGTTTGAAAATCGCCCCCGCAGGTGCCGCCGGCGTCAGTCCCGGGAGCGCGGCGAGCGTTGCTGTGGGAATTGTCACCAGGGCCAGCGCCTGCTGGCCTGTCACCTGACCTGCAATACTGATTGGGGATAAGAAGAGGTTGAGTAACTGTCCCTGCCGGAACCATTACTCCTGTCACACCATGTGGCTAAGCTTTCCTGAGCCAACACCTGCGGAGATAAATGAGATTTGAAAGAGAAACACAAATCAACGCCCTGCTCAGCATCAGGGAAACCCCCACAGGGCCCCCCCACCCCGGCCTGGGACACCCCTCTGGGGTGGGGAGGGGGGCAAAGGGGGAGCTCCCCGGTGAATCCCTCTTGGGGGGGGGGGGGGGGGGCAAAGGGGGAGCCCCCCGAGCTGGTGAACCCCTGCGGGAAGGGGGGCCCAGGGGGGGCTCCCTGGTGAACATCTGAGGGGGGGGAAGGGCAAAGGGGGAGCCCCCCTCACCCGTGAACCCCACTCCGTGGGGAGATGGGGGGGGAGCTCTGTTGAGTGGAGGGCACTGGGAGGGGTGTGGAGATGCCTCTCTGGAGGGTATAAAGGGGGGTCCCCCTTATCCGCTGACCCCCGCTCTGTGGGGGGTGGGGGGCACTGAGGGGATCCCCTTTGCCTCGGGGTCCCCCCTTACACGGAACCCCTTCTCCATAGGGAGACGAGGGGCACCTGGGGGCCTCCCTTCCCCCCCCCCCCCCCCACCCCAGGTCTGTGGAGACCCCTCTGTGTGGGGGCACAAAAGCGGGTCCCCTTTACCTGGCCACCCCCTGTCCGCGGACACCTCCCCCGGGGCCCGCCCTCGCCCCCCGGCCCCGGGAGCAGTTACCTGTGGGGCGGCCTGCACGGCCAGGTGGGTCACGCCGGGCTGGCTCGGGCGTGGCTCGAGGGGACGGGGACGGGCGACGACGCTGCTTTGGCTTTACCTGGGGGAGAAACAGGTGGGGGTGAGGAGGGGGGCACCCGAACTCTGCACAGCCAGGGAGCGAACACCCTCCCACAGGTGTCCCTCAGGTGCGGGCCAGCGCGCGGGGAGGGGCAGTGCCTTGGGTCAGCCGTAGTGGGACCGGGGGCGGCGGCCATCCCCATCCCCCCGGGCGGGGCCTCCTCCTCCCCCCGGCAGGGGAGAGGGCGGGACAGGTGACACGTGCGGGTGGATTTGGGGCGCTGGCCAGAAACCAGCGAGGAAAAAAAGTGGGATCTCCCCAAAAAGTGCGTTCCCGGGGAGCGGGTGGGGGGTGGAGCTGCAGCGGGACCCCGGAGCAGCCCAGGTGACACAACCCAGACACCCCCTCCGCTGCCCGGGATGGAGCTGGGAACGATCCCGGGAAGGACGGACCCGGGGCACTGAAGGGAACGATCCCGGGAAGGACGGACCCGGGGCACTGAAGGGGAACGATCCCGGGAAGGACGACCCGGGGCACGGCCGGGAACGATCCCGGGAAGGACGGACCCGGGCACGGCCGGGAACCATCCCGGGAAGGGCGCACCCGGGACACTGAAGGGAACGATCCCGGGAAGGACGGGACCCAGGACACTGAAGGGAACGATCCCGGAAGGACGGACCCGGGGCACTGAAGGGAACCATCCCGGGAAGGGCGCACCCCGGGACACTGAAGGGAACGATCCGGGAAGGACGGACCCAGGACACTGAAGGGAACGATCCCGGAAGGACGGACCCGGGGCACTGAAGGGAACGATCCCGGGAAGGACGGACCCAGGACACTGAAGGGAACGATCCCGGGAAGGACGGACCCAGGACACTGAAGGGAACGATGCCGGGAAGGACGGACCCGGGGCACTGAAGGGAACGATCCCGGGAAGGACGGACCCGGGGCACTGAAGGGAACGATGTCCGGGAAGGACGGACCCGGGGCACGGCCGGGAACCATCCCGGGAAGGAGGGGAGGGGTCTCTCACCTGCCGCCTCCCCGCCGGACGAGCTCGGGGTGCTGGAGGGAGCGTCTTCCACACCTGGGGGGCCCCCCCTGTCCCGGGGACCCCCCCGCTCCCTCCCCGGCCGTTTTGGGGTCCCCATCCACCCCCACCTCCAGCACCCGGATGGTCTCATGGCCTGGACATGACAATGACCTGCAAACGGACCCCAAAGTCAATTCCGGGGATGTCACCCCGCGGCCGTGTCCCCCAGGGGCTCCCCCCGCCCCACGGGGGCCTGTTTTGGGGTGCAGAGCCCACCTGGGCCTGGAGGAAGAGGGACGGGTGGGGGGGTGGCAGCCCCCCCAAGACCTGAGCGCTTCGCTGTCAGCACCCCAACTCCAGGGGCACCCCCGGGTGAGACCTTGGGCTAGGTGAACCCCCACACCTGCAGCACCCCCAAACCTAGAGCATCCCCAAACCTACAGCAAAACCTCCACAGCTACAGCACCCCCTAAATAGAACCAGCATCCCCAAACCTACGGAACTCCGCACACCTGCAGCACCCCAGAGCCGGTGCCCCCAAACAGAGCCGTGCCCCCGTACCTGCAGGAGCATGGCCGGGACCGGGACGTTAATGGTGAATGACCCGAAGCCCGCTGCCATTGTCGCGGCCGGCGCTGCTCCGTCCCCCGCGCCCGGCCCGGGGAGGAGGGGACGGGTTCGTGCTGGGCTTTGAGCCAGATAAGGGACAAGGCCGTGAGGAGCAGCCCCTGCGGGGGCGGGATCGGGCTTCTTATCCCGTCGGGACTGGGCTTCTTATCGTCCCGGACAGGCTTTTTATCAGGCAGGTCCTGCCTTTCACAGCCGCAGCGCACCCCCAGACCCACCCCCGGAGCTGCTGGGACGTTCCCATTCCCGAGGGATGTTCCCGCTCCTGCTGGGGCAGGGCTGGCTCAGCCCCTCAGAGGGAGCCCATGAGCCCTCAGAGCCCCCGCAGTGCCCCCCAGACTCATTTCTGGGCCTCCCCCCGAGGGCTGGGGGTGACCCCGGTGTTACATCAGAGAGGGTAAAACTCCCCCCAGGAGGTTCCTGGGTGTTCACCCGACCCCAAAGGGGCATCGAGCCCCTGAACTTTGTGTTTCCCCTTTGACCAAGGCACATCCAAGTTACAACAACTCAGCCCTTCCTCCCTTCCTCCCTTCCTCCCTTCCTCCCTTCCTCCCTCCCTGCCTCCCTCCCTCCCTCCCTCCCTCCCTTCCTTCCTTCCTTCCTTCCTTCCTTCCTTCCTTCCTTCCTTCTTCCTTCCTTCCTTCCTTCCCTTCCTTCCTTCCTTCCTTCCTTCCTTCCTTCCTTCCTTCCTTCCTTCCTTCCTTCCTTCCTTCCTTCCTTCCTTCCTTCCTTCCTTCCTTCCTTCCTTCCTTCCTTCCTTCCTTCCTTCCTTCCCTTCCTTCCTTCCTTCCTTCCTTCCGAATTCCTTCCTTCCTTCCTTCCTTCCTTCCTTCCTTCCTTCCGAATTCCTTCCGAATTCCTTCCGAATTCCTTCCTTCCTTCCTTCCGAATTCCTTCCGAATTCCTTCCGAATTCCTTCCGAATTCCTTCCGAATTCCTTCCTTCCAAATTCCTTCCTTCCGAATTCCTTCCTTCCGTCCTTCCTTCCTTCCTTCCTTCCTTCCGAATTCCTTCCTTCCTTCCGAATTCCTTCCTTCCTTCCTTCCGAATTCCTTCCTTCCGAATTCCTTCCTTCCGAATTCCTTCCTTCCTTCCTTCCTTCCTTCCTTCCTTCCTTCCTTCCGAATTCCTCCTTCCTTCCGAATTCCTTCCTTCCGAATTCCTTCCGAATTCCTTCCTTCCGAATTCCTTCCTTCCTTCCGAATTCCTTCCTTCCTTCCTTCCGAATTCCTTCCTTCCGAATTCCTTCCTTCCTTCCTTCCTTCCTTCCTTCCTTCCTTCCTTCCTTCCTTCCTCCCTCCCTCCCTCCCTCCCTCCCTTCCTCCCTCCCTTTTCTCTTTTCCCTGTACATTTTCTTGTGTTATTTTTGTTCTTTCCATAGATGAGGCCAAACCCAAACAGCTCCAACCCTGCTCTCCATTGCAACTAAAATTGTTCTAAACCAAATCCTACACACCCATATGTTTATATTGATATATCTTTATATATTTATATGTTTATAAACACAGGTCATGCCGTGTCACTCTAATTCACCCCAAGAGTTCCATCAACAACACCTGCATTACCCTTGATTTGGGGTGGTTGGAATGTTTTATTCGTGCCAGGGCCAGGATCACTCTGAGAATCCAGAGGTTTCCCTATGGGATAACGGCACCTGAGGGTTGGACAAGGGACAAGAGACAGAAAGGTGACAGAAACCTCTGGCAGAAGGTCCTGCAGCTGGAGAGGTGCCTGATCTTCGCTGCTCCCCACCACTCCAATTCTCCTCTTGGTCTGACCTGGGCACATCAGACCCCCTGAGGTTTTCTGGGGTAACCCAGACCTTCGGGAGGTTTTCTCCCTGAGAAAGCCCAGCTGACCCTCAGGGAGGGTTAATGGGAGAAGAACACTGACCCTCAGAGGGTCAATCACTGCCTGGTCCTGACCCTCCTGAGAATCATGGCTGTTCCTCTGCAAGGCTCAGAACAAATCCAGCTCTTCCCCCAAACCCAGAGCAAATCCAACTTTCCCCTAAACCCAGAGCAAATCCAGCTCTTCCCTAAAACCCAGAGCAAATCCAGCTCTTCCCCTAAACCCAGAGTAAATCCAGCTCTTCCCAAACCCAGAGCAAATCCAACTTTCCCCCAAACCCAGAGCAAATCCAACTCTTCCCTAAATTCCCTGAGCTGGCCAGGCAATGCTGGGATCCCCTGGATGTGGGGCAGTGCTCAGCGAGGTCCAGCACTGGTGTTGGGGTTTCTGGTGTGACCCAGACCTGCTGTGAGGTCTCCTCTGGGACAAAGCCCAGCTGACCTTCAGGGAGGGTCCGTGGGGAGCAGGACACTGACCCTCAGGGGGTCACTGAGGGTGGTACTGCTGAGGGTCACTCAGTGGTCACTGTCCCCGGTGACCATGGTCATTTTTCTCCTCCCGCTCTGAGCTGGGCTCTGACAATTCCTGACCCCGCCAGGGTGGAATTGCAATTCCTGCAGAAGGACAGAAACCTGGCAGAGGGCAGGCGGTGCTGCCCACAGAGCAGCGGAAAAAGAGGGAAAATCAGAATTCCTGGAGTGAAAAGCTGAGATTTCCACAAGGTCCTTGGGCACTGGGGGGTGGTCTCACACTCCCCTTCCAACCCTCACCAGTGCCAGAGCCCCCGGGAGCTGGGGCTGACCAGTTTGGCCAGTCCCAAGTGGGGAGGGCACTGGGTTTACAGGGAAGGCTCCCAGATCATCCCAGGATTTGGGGTTTGCATTCATCACTCTGCCCTTCCACTTTCACAGGAGTCACCGATGCCAGCATTCCACCCTGGAGCCGCCAGAGCAGACAAGGAGTTGGGAATTGATGGACTTCTCCTGTTTTTTTAATAACTGCTCTGTCCTGGGCTGAGTTTTCCCTTTTTATGGGATCGGATCGAGCTGTGGGGACCAAAACCACTTTAAACTGTCCCAAAAGAACCTCCTGTGTTATCAATTTAATAATAACTGCTGATTTGTCTTGTGAGCAACTTGTTGGGCGACTAAATATGACTGGGATTATCCAAACCAGATTTATTTCGTGTGCTGCCAGTTTGATCTTTTTGCTGAGTTGATTTTGTCTTTTTTTTTTTTTTTTTACTGGAAAAGAAGAATGGTGTGGGAAAAGCTTTTATTCTTCCTTAAATGTACATTTATCTTATGTACAAATTTGTCTCAACGAACTGAAAATCAGGGAATTGAACCGAATGAAGCCTGGGAGTTGGTACGAGCATTAATGAACATTTGGAATCATCCAAATGAAGGGATTTGTATCAGTTCTGCCTCGGAGGGCTTCAGATTTGTGATGATTTGTTTGAATTTTTCAGGGCTTATGAACAGGGGAACGAAATAACCTTGACAAAACACGAGAAAAATGTCCCTGGGGCTGTCCCAGGGCAGGGGAGGGGACAGGACTGGGAAGGAACAGGGATGAAAAACAGGGAATTCTCTTCCCAGCTCCCACCCAACCCCTCCTGAACCATTTACAGACTGTGCCTCTGCGCTGGAAATGATTTAACTTCCCTAACAACTTTCCTAATTAATTGTTTTAATTAACTTCTCTAATTAATGGCTTTAATTAACCACAAGCAGCGCCACGTTCCACCGCAGCCGGCACTTAGCAAGGTTTGTCACCGGCTGCTATTTTGGGAACCCGGTTTGGGAAAATCGCTGAAACTTTTGAGTTTTGCTGAACCAACCTTGATCCTTCTCTCAATAAACAAAGCCTGGGAGAGGGAGATGTTTTTGCTGGAATTGACGTGAGGAATGCAGGATTTACAGAGCACAAGGACATTCTGCAGGAGCCAGAGATAAAGAAGAGACACAGGCAGTCCACGGCTGAACCGAAACTCTCTCTATCTGGGAAAAATGCAACAAAGAGACTGAGAGTGGGGACTAAACCAGCATGAGGAGAGAGAAATCAATAACCAATAGGGGACAGAACGCTAATTAATGCCAGTTCTGTAATTTATAGCCCATGGGCACGGATTTCTTCGTTCGCTAAAATGTAGAAATAGTGAAAAGTTTTGGAAGTGGGGGGCAGGGGAGTTTGGGGAGTGACTGAAGCAGCGCCGTTTTCTAGGACTAAAAATAGTGCTAGAGTTTGATTATCCTGCGTTTTTTGGCAGCAGGAGCAGGTGAGCCCATAGAAACCTGGAGTACCTTGGCAGCTGGGAGCTGTTATCCAGGACATGCTGGGTTATCCCAACCAGGGGTACTGAGGCTACACCGATGGGCCTCGGGGACGGGGCTGTCCTGGGCCATTCCCATCACCTAGGGCCTGGAAAAGGGCCAGGAATATTCCAGGGAAAAGGCACAGGAAGCTCCCTGAGGTGACCTGGATCCCTGACGAGCCAAATATTCCACAAGGAAACAGTTTGGGCATGTCTGGGTGGGAAAATGCCTTCCCAGCTGCCCACATCTGGTAGGGCTGGACCCACCGGAGTGCTGGGGTTCCCACCAGGTGTCCTGGGAGGGTCTGCGACTTTATTTGACCTCAGTGCGGAACAGGAGGCGCAGGGAAAGGGATGGATCCCAATGGTGAGTGGGGGAAAGGAGGGTTAAGTGAATTACCGAAGGGGCTGCACACAGCTTGGATTTGTCACATCTGCCGATCAGAAAAAGGGAGGACACAAAGGCTATTGATAAGGGGAAGCAGCCGTGACCGAAAGATCCCGCTTTGGACCCAGAAACCAGCTCAACCCAGCCCTGGGGTTTGAACTTGGGCCAGGGATTCAGGGAACAAGCACAAGGTGAAAGTTTAACCTGAGAAGACTCCCGACTTCATCTGAGGACTCCTTACTTCACCCCAGAGACTCCTGCACGAGCCCAACGCGGATGGAAACGACTTTGGGCTCATTAAGAGAGGAAAGGGGGGCTAGGCGGGGCTGGGTAATGAATATGCATAGGCTCGTGGGGGAGTTTAATGAATATGCAGCTCGTGACCCGATACAGACCGAGCCGAGGGGGGCATTTAGTGGGGCAATCCACACCCACGTGTGCCCCAGCGCTGGAATAAACACACCCACGGCACCGCTTTAACCCAGCAGAGGAGTCTTTTCCACGTATCAGGGGGCTGTGCATGGAATCCAACTCTCCCCTAAACCCAGAGCAAATCCAGCTCTTCCCCTAAACCAAAGCAAATCCAACTCATTCCCCAAACCCAGAGCAAATCCAACTCTTCCCCAAACCCAGAGCAAATCCAACTCTTCCCCTAAACCCAAAGCAAATCCAACTCTTCCCCAAACCCAGAGCAAATCCAACTCTTCCCCAAACCCAGAGCAAACCAGAGCAAATCAACTCTTCCCCAAACCCAGAGCAAATCCAACTCTTCCCCCAAACCCAGAGCAATCCAACTCTTCCCCAAACCCAGAGCAAATCCAGCTCTTCCCCCAAACCCAGAGTAAATCCAGCTCTTCCCAAACCTAGAGCAAATCCAGCTCTTCCCAAACCCAGAGTAAATCCAACTCTTCCCTAAACCCAGAGCAAATCCAGCTCTTCCCAAACCCAGAGTAAATCCAACTCTTCCCCCCAAACCCAGAGCAAATCCAGCTCTTCCCAAACCTAGAGCAAATCCAGCTC